>NC_052158.1:63713288-64013288 GCF_902713615.1 Scyliorhinus canicula | reverse complement strand
TTGGTTTTATTCAATGGTGGGAAGCGGGGTGGTAATTTGGAGGCTGGCAATATACCCCTCCCCACTATTATTTCTATTGAAGTCAATCAAAATTTAGACGAATGAGGGGGGATTTCATTGAAACTTATGGAATACTGAGAGGCCTGGATAGAGTGAACCTGGAGAGGATGTTTCCACGAGTAGAAGAGACTAGAATCCGAGGCACAACCTCAGACTGAGGGAACAATCCTTTAAAACAGAGATGAGGAGGAATTTCTTCAGCCAGAGGGTAGTGAATCTGTGGAACCCTTTGCCGCAGAAGGCTGTGGAGGACAAATCACTGAGTGTCTTTAAGACAGAGATAGATAGTTTTGTGAGGGCCACGAAGAATCCAGCACGAGTTTTCCCGATACAAAGAAATAACATTTATTTACAATAACAAATATATACAACAGCAGCAGCAACTTCCCTTGCTGCTCACTCCTCTCTCTCTCTGGTTCCAAACTGGCCAGCTCTTATTATGCAGGGAGTCTGCTAATGATTTCTCTGCCCCCCCCCTCATTGGGGAAGCTCATACTCCCACAGGATTGTGGGATTGTTATTAGTCCCCAGCCAATGGTAAGCAGGCAGGTTATAACATCCCTCCCCCCCCAAAGTCCAAGGAATCCACCGAAGACCCTGGCAAAAGAGGGCGTCGGACTCGTTTTGCCGCAGGCTGGACACCATTTGCACGAGGCGCTGGATCGGGTGGCATGTAACGAGATGGAGACCGGCGCTTCCGTGATGAACGGCGCAACGGTTGTACATCCACGACCCGTGGGCCCGAGGATTCCCCCTCCGAGGTGTCTTGTGTCTCCATCTCGGAGTCAGTGTCTGCTGCCTCTGTCATCTCGCCGTCTTTATCTCCACGCGGCTCTGTCACGGCCTGCGCAGGCTTTGAGTGAGGTACCAGAGGAAGATTGTGAGGAATACTTTCCATTGTGCCTGGTCTCTGCGGCTGTAGAAATGAGCTCCTGGGGCGGGGAATCTTT
The DNA here is from genome assembly GCF_902713615.1 of Scyliorhinus canicula. Classification (NCBI taxonomy): domain Eukaryota; kingdom Metazoa; phylum Chordata; class Chondrichthyes; order Carcharhiniformes; family Scyliorhinidae; genus Scyliorhinus; species Scyliorhinus canicula. Next base: position 64,012,278 of record NC_052158.1, on the reverse strand, counting down.
GGCAGGGATAGTCTTCTGGACCGAACATGGTCAACATGTTTGCGCTGGAGACGCCCCTGGGCTTGTACCTGGTAAGAGATAGGGCCCGTTTGGTGAAAGATTACGCCAGGGACCCACTGGGCACCACCAGCAAAATTCCGAATGAACACTGGGTCACCGGGCGTAAACTGCCGAATCGGCCGATGCCGAGAAAAACCATGTCCCTGCCATTCTTGTGTGCGGCGTACTTTTGCGCCAATGTCTGGAAAACCATGCTAAGGCGGGTGCAAAGCCTTCGGCCCATTAGGAGTTCTGCGGGAGCTACCCCAGTCGCCACATGGGGGGGTGGTCCTTTATCAAAACAAAAACCGAGCCAGTCTTGTGTCCATCGACCCGGAAGACTGCTTCTTTAGGCCTCGTTTGAATGTCTGCACTGCGCGCTCCGCCAACCCATTTGAAGCCGGGTTGTAAGGGGCAGTGCGGATATGGCGTATGCCGTTCTTCATGAACCTCGCAAACTCCTCACTTGTGAACGGAGTGCATTGTCCGTGACCAGCACTTCCGGGAGCCCATGCGTACTGAAAGACAAACGCATCTTCTCGATTGTTGCGTAGGACGTTGTGCCTCCCATCTTATGCACCTCTAGCCATTTAGACTGGGCGTCGATTAATAGCAGGAACATGGATCCTTGAAAAGGGCCGGAGAAATCCGCATGCAAGCGCGCCCAAGGCCGCCCTGGCCATTCCCAGTGATGTAGGGGAGCGGCAGGCGGAAGCTTCTGATGCTCCTGGCAAATAGAGCAGTTTTGGGCCACCTTCTCAATGTCGGTGTCGAGGCCTGGCCACCAGACATAACTCCGGGCTAACATTTTCATTTTGGTCACACCTGGATGCCCATTGTGCAAGTCTCTCAGTATCAGCTCCTCTCCTTTTTCCGGGACAATCACACGATCCCCCACAAAAGGATGCCGTCTTCCACGCTGAATTCGGACAGCTTGGAGGAAAATGCCCGCAACTCGCCTGGGAGCTGTCTATGCTGCCCACCATACAGGATTATATGTCGAACCTTTGACAGGACTGGCTCCGTCTGGGTCCACTCACGGATCTGTGATGCCGTGACAGGCAAGGTGTCCATAAAATTTAGGGTTGCAACCACCTCACCGGTCGTGGGGGTCGACATGGGGCCGGTCGATAAAGGCAATCAGCTCAGTGCGTCGGCATTCCCTACCTGGGTTCCTGGTTTGTGCTCCAGAGAATACTCATATGCAGCGAGCAACAAAGCCCAGTGCTGGATCCAAGCGGAAGCAATGAGCGGTATTGGCTTATCCTCTCTGAAAAGTCCCAGCAGAGGCTTATGATCATTCACAATAATGAAGTGGCGGCCATATATGTACTGGTGGAAACGTTTCACTGCAAAGACCACTGCCAGGCCCTCCTTCTTGATCTGGATCTGCGCGTACTTTTTTTCCGCTGCAGTCAATGTGCGGGAGGCGAAAGCTATCGGCCGCTCGGCCCCGTTCTCCATCTTGTGGGACAGGACGGCCCCAATACCATACGGGGATGCATCACATGTGACGAGCAAAGGCTTTCCAGGATCATAGTGGGTTAGTAACCCAGACGACGACAATTGTTGTTTTACCTGCCGGAAAGCGGTTTCTTGCGGCTGACCCCAAACCCAGGTGTGATTCTTCTTTAGCAGAAGGTGCAACGGGGCCAGCGTAGTTGCCAGATTGGGGAGGAACTTTCCGTAATAGTTTACGAGGCCGAGAAACGAACGAAGATGCGAAGTGTCAGTTGGGGCGGGGGCCTGTTGAATGGCGCGCACCTTCTCTGCGACGGGGTGCAACTTCGCGGTCCACCCGATAACCCAGGTAGACTACTTCCTTCGCCTGAAAAACACGTTTTGTGCGACGTAAACGGACTCCAGCCTCCAAAATGCGTCTAAGGACAGCCTCCAAATTTTCCAAAAGTTCCTGCTCCGACGTCCCTGTGATCAAAACGTCATCTAAGTAGACAGCAACATGCGGTAAACCTCTCAAAATGCCCTCCATAACGTGTTGAAAAATAGCTCAGGCAAAGGATACACCAAAGGGAAAACGTGTGTATTCATACAGGCGTGTATTAATGGTTACATATGGCTGGGAGGCAGGGTCCAGCTCCAACTGTAGGTCGGCGTGACACATATCTAATTTCGTGAACGAGAGTCCACCTGCAAGCTTCGCGAGGCATTTGGTATCGGTCGAGTCGGGAAGCCGTATTCACTGTAAGTTTATAGTCGCCGCACAAGCGAACTGTGGCATCTAGCTTCATTACAGGTACAATTGGTGCTGCCCAGTCAGCGAAACGGACGGGCCTGATGATACCCAAAGCCAACAAATGAGTGAGCTACCCTTCTACCTTCTCGAGCAAGGCGTAAGGCACCGGGTGCGCCCGGAAATAGCACGGCGTGGCTCCTGGTTCGACTTGGATACGGGCTACAGCCCCTTTTATTTTCCCCAAACCGGGCTGGAATACATCTGGGTATCATCCTAGCACCTCAGTCCACCCTCCAGAAACTGTTTGGAGGATGTGCTGTCACTGCAACCGCAAATGGCGGAACCAGTCCCGACCCAACAGGCTGGGCCCATGGCCGCGCACCACGATAAGTGGGAAACGCCCCTCCTGGCATCCATAAACAACAGGGGTCATCGTAGTTCCTGCAATGTCCAATGGTTCCCCCGTATAGGTGGCCAACCTATCCTGTGTGTCGGTTAATGTAAGGGTCTGTATACCCTGCTTGATGCGGTTGAATGTCCTCTGGGCGATCACGGAGACCGCTGCGCCAGTGTCCAACTCCATCTCAAGCGGGTGACCATTGACCCATACTGTCACTTTAATGGGGGCCACACGGGGAGCTGCCACACAATGCAGCTGCAGGCAGTCATCCTCCGTCTCCACGTCCTCGGGAGTAGTCGCCGCAGGTTCATCCAAATGAAAGGTACGGCCCCTGGGCTGGCCCCAGTTTCGGTCGGAACGACGGCGCCCCTGGCGCCCCAGGACCGGTGTCCGCGACGGGGTCGGCGCCTACAAGTCTGACACGGACATGGCTCCTCATCCATTGGTTCTGGAGAAGGTTCCCTTTGGGGAGGAATGTCTGACAGCCACTGGCGTCGATCCGAATGTCGCCTCGCCCAAGGTAGCGCAGGGGTGCGGGGGGGGCGCTTTTGGATGGAAGGGATTGCGCCCCAAGGCATGCACCTCCATTCCCGGTAGCTCCTGCATTCTGCCCTCTCTCGGGAAAATACTATTTGAATGGCCTGTTGAAAAGTCAATGTTGGCTCGGCTAACAACTTTCTCTGGTTGGCCGCATTGTTAATACCGCAAACCAAGCGGTCGCGTAACATTTCTGACATGGTCTCACCATAGTGACAGTACTCCGCAATCCTGCGTAGCCTGGATAGAAAGTCGGCAAGGGATTCTCCTGGGATCCTCTCAGCGGTATTAAACCGGTAACGTTGGACTATCGTGGATGGGGTTGGGTTAAAATGTTGCCCCACTAAGTTCACAAGTTCATCAAACGTTTTGGTGTCCGGCGCAGCTGGGTATGTAAGGCTCCTAATCACCCCAAACGTATGCGGGCCGCAGGCAGTGAGCAATATGACCACCTGCCGCTCGTTTTCGGTGATGTTGTTTGCCCGGAAATAGTAACGCATCCGTTGTGCGTACTGGTTCCAGCTTTCCAGCGCAGCATCAAAAACATGCAAACGTCCATACAGAGGCATGGTGTAATAGAAAACAACTTCCAACCTGTATCCAACAAAAATCCAGGGAGGTGGCTTCAGCAGTGTAGACACCTATTCACTTTAACCCTCGTCGCCAGTTTTGTGAGGGCCACAAAGAATCTAGCACGAGTTTTCAGGATACAAAGAAATAACATTTATTTACAATAACAGATATATACAACAGCAGCAGCAACTTCCCTTGCTGCTCACTCCTCTCTCTCTGCTGGTTCCAAACTGGCCAGCTCTATTTATGCAGGGAGTCTGCTAATGATTTCTCCGCCCCCCTCATTGGGGACGCTCATACTCCCATAGGATTGTGGGATTGTCATTAGTCCCCAGCCAATGGTAAGCAGGCGTTATAACAGATAGGTTCTTCATTAATAAGGGGATCAGGAGTTATGGGGAGAAGGCAGGAGAATGGGAATGAGAAAAATATCAGCCATGATTGAATGGCGGAGCAGACTTGATGGAACGAGTGGCCTAATTCTGCTTCTATGTCTTAAAGTAAATTTGGGGAGAGCTGAAAAATGGGCTGCTGAATCACCAGCAGCTGCTTTTGCATTCTTGCACAAGGTGGCAAGGACTATCCTCTCGTGGTGATGAAGCTGTACTGCAGGCAGCAGACTCCTCCAATCTTGGTGTAGCAAAGTATTGTATGGCTCCTCTGGAGTGTTCCCGAGAATGGAAGTGACCCTTCAGCACTCCAATAGTCTTGCTTTGCCGCATTTCTTGCAGCAGCACTTGAGCTCCCACTGCACTGATGCTCCTTGCGGGTGTGCGGGTTGCATAGCAGAGTCACGCGCCTTGCCATCCAGTACTCACCCCATGAGAGGCACAAAAGCATTTGGCACAGTGGAGTGCTGAAGAATGAAGGTATCATGACTGCCACCTTGGGCACTGAACTGCATCATGTACGGTCTGCAGTCACACACGAGATGGATATCAAGGGGGTAGAATCTCTTTCCATTCTGATGCATGGCAGATTGACATTTGATTACAACGCAATGTAATCAATGGAAGCCTGCACCATGGGGAAACTTGCTCACTCATTCAGTTTGTTTATGACAAGAAAGAATGGTATTAAGTTTATTCTCTTTCAATAGACTGCCTCCATGCCAGCAGTGGACTGTCTGGAGGAGCTGCTCGTGTATCTATCCCCAGCCTGGAAGGAGCCAAACTTATAAAAACACATCGGCTGGAATTCTCCAGCTGTTGCAGATAAATTTTCCCGCCAGCAGCTCCCCCCACCCCCCGCCCATTGGTTTCCCGATGGCTTGGGGTCATTACAATAGGAAATCCCATTGACAAGAAGCGACAATAAAAGAGTATAGAATCCAGCCGCCAGTGAATGGAATGCCACTGAGAAACAGACGGCTGAGGAACCGGACAATCCGGCCCATAATCACAGCCACCTTCAAACGACTGGCAATGCAGTCCTTGCCCAGATGTGACTGCAGCAGCTGGAAGATTTCAGTGACCAGCTACTCACTGAATAGTAGACGTCTGATACATTGAGCTGGATTCTCTGATTGTGAGGCTATGTCTTCACGCCGGCGTGGGAACAGTGGCGTTTTATACCCAAAAATGCAGCACAAAACAGCCACCAATCCTCCGTTTGGTGGTTGGGGGGGGGGGGGGGGGGGGGGGCTAGCAGGCAGGCAGCGTAGAGCACCCAGCTCTGGCTGCTGATATGGCCCGGAGAATTGCCGGGTCCGTGGCTGCGCATGCGCAAGGCAATGGCCTGCAAAACAGTGCCCCCCCCCCCCGCCCCCCGCCGTTGGCCAGGTCACGAGCCCCAAACCACCCATCAGCCCCCAGCCCCTGACACAGTGTCCCCTGCCCGCGGATCGGCCTTCTCCTGACTGTGGCGACGCTAGACTGAGTCCGCAGCCACTACGACAAATTCCCGAAGGGTGAAACCATGAGAGACCCACGACGTCGGGAACTCGGCTGGTCGGGGTCAGAGCATCGGAGGGGGTGGGCATCAGGTAACATCCTGAGGCCATCAATACGGCCCTTTGGAGGAGGCAGAGTATCGTGAAAGGGGCACCACCCCCAATTTGGTCGGAAACAGCTATTCTCCGGCTGATCGGCAAACACAATTGTTGGCGACCGGAGAATCCCGCCCATTGTTCATCACTGAGGTTCATGTACGAGAACTACTCCCTCTTAACTCTACTCTGGGTTTGCCCTGCTGTGGAGAGTCCTTCTCTATGTCCTTCTCCCTCTTCCAGCAGCTTGCCTTGCTCTGCACAGCTTCTGCTCATTTTCCTAGTCAGGCTCAATTTCAAAAAGAAGGTTTAGTAGTGCACCCATGACTGGCAGAATATAGTTTCAAAGTGAACAAAACGTCCCTCTCCGCCAAATACATCACTTGCTATGGACCTTTGAAACACAAGACAGCTATGGAAAGCACCAGAAAATGTGTATAATTTTAGCAAATATCAGGAGAAATAAACCAGCAACTAACCTGTAAATATTGAATGATCCATTCCAATATATCTGTTTAATTCATGTTAACAGGAGGCTGAAACAGTCCGGCAACACAGGGAACACATGACCCACACCTGGGGGTCAATTAATGTTGGACAGAGATGTGTGCGCATGCCAGCATGGAGACTGCTCCTAGCTTGAACCCTTTGCTGTATGCATGCACATAGTTCTTGTCATCAATGAAAACATACAGTTAACCTACTTCAGACTGTGAAGACTTCATTGAAACCCACTGAATGGTATCCAACTCCCCACAACATAGAACATAGAACATACAGTGCAGAAGGAGGCCATTCGGCCCATCGAGTCTGCACCGACCCACTTAAGCCCTCACTTCCACCCCATCCCCGTTACCCAATAACCCCTCCTAACCATTTTGGTCACTAAGAGCAATTTATCATGGCCAATCCACCTAACCTGCACTTCTTTGGACTGTGGGAGGAAACCGGAGCACCCGGAGGAAACCCACGCACATACGAGGAGAACATGCAGACTCCGCACAGACAGTGACCCAGCAGGGAATCGAACCTGGGACCCTGCCGCTGTGAAGCCACAGTGCTATCCACTTGTGCTACCGTGCTGCCCTAAACAGATGTCTTGTCACCAGTTCTGATTATTACAGATGAACATCATTGAGGTCAGAGGTACAAGTGAAGGAGGTAATAATTTTGGTGGCACGGTGGCACAGTGGTTCGCACTACTGCCTCACAGCGTCAGGGACCCGGGTTTAATTCCGGCCTCGGTTGACTGTGCTGAGTTTCCACATTCTCCCCATGAGTGGGTGGGTTTCCTCCGGGTGCTCGAGTTTCCTCCCACGATCCAAAAATGTGCAGCTTCGGTGGATTTTCCATGCTAAGTTGCCCCTTAGTGTCCAAAGATGTGCAGGTTAGGTGGGGTTTTGGGGATAGGGAGGGGGAGTGGGCCTTTGTAGGGTCCTCGTTTGGAGGGTCAGTTTCAGACCCAATGGGCTGGATGGTCTCCTTCTGCACCGTAGAGATTCTACGGATTCTGTGGAATAATTAGTGCAAGAATAGCTGCATAACTGTTCAATTGAAGGTTTGAACTGCAGAGTTCTAGGTATCAGCATTGATGTGTACTGTGTTAACATTTCTTACATTACAAAAGTGATGACAATTCCAAAATACTTCATTGGCTGGAAATCACCTTGAGATGTCATGGAAGGCATTATAGAAATACAATCCTTCCTTTTTCCCTTTAGTCACCGGTCTCACTCCTTCATTCATGCTGCCTGTATTCATTTTGCAGGTATTTATACTTATTCAGACTGTAGCTGAAGCCATGGTCACCCTATAGTCAGACTCTGGGGAAAGGGTCTCATTGAGTCATGTTGAAGTGGCAATGCAGAAACAGCACATTCAACCCAGCCCATAGCAGGCACTATATCAACCGTAATCATATTGAATAGTGCGAGAGGCTCGAGGCACCATGTGGTCTACTCCTGCTTACATTCTTACCTCAGAATCCTGGAACTCCCTCCCTAACAGCATCGCGGGTGTACCTGCACCAGAGAGACTGCAGCGGGTTCAAGAAGGCAGCTCACCACCACCTTCACAAGGGCAATTAAGGATGGGCAACAAATGCTTGCCTAGTCAGCGAAGCCCACACACGCACATTGTAAATGAGTTTTTAAAAAGTGTAGTTGGTTGACCTCCATTAGAGGAATAGTTTTAATCCCGCAAACATATGTTATTCCCAAATCCCTTTTCGCCCCCTCTCCTTCCACCACTGGCCTATCCTACTCAGAAATGCCGTCACCGACAATGACCAAAATCACTAAGTCTGTCTCCTCTGTCCTCGAGATGTGCTGAAGCTATAAGCCTGTCCTTTGTAAATTATTTTCTGGAGGACACTCTCCTTTAAATTTTTAAGCCAAACCTCCTCCAGCTGATTCTATTTCCCTCTCCCCGAATTTAACTTCACCCTTCTTTGCAATTACTGATGTCGTACCTCTTTAAAGCAACGAGTCGGCGTAATTTATTATTTTATACGATTTGAACGATAAATTCAGATAGCTATGGGTCTTAAGTCCCAAAGCCAACATATATATATATATTTTATTTTCAACAGATCAGCAGAAAAAAACAACTCCGGGGGGGGGAAGAAGAGAGGTTTTTTTTTTAAACTGCAGCCAAACATATCGGTAGATAAAGACCTTATCCAAAGAAACCTCTTTTAAGTTATTTCAAATTTCTCAGCAAAAGCTTTCAAAAATCTGTTTGTTTGAGGGCAGAATTAGATGTGACCATCGTTTTTATTGTGACATAAAACCGCATTTCTTCCTCAACAGATTAAAAAAAAAATCGGTTAATAAGAAAAGCTGTCAGCAGCAAAAAATGGCTGACATAATCCGTTTATCCAGCAAGCAATGAAGATATTGGTCCAAGGGAGTATATCTTCTCTCTCATGTTATTTCCCCCCAAAACATTATCTTTCACACACTCCGATGGATTAAGGAGTCATGTGGGAGATAGGGACAAAATAGGAGATACTAAAATATTCTTTCATTTCAGTAAAAAAAAAATGTGGTGGTTTTGGTTACCCGTCATTCCAGGGGCCTGTGATGATCCAGGTAGGTTAGCTGTAGGGTGATGGTGCAATGTGAACCAGGAGCCCAGCGTAAAATAGGACAATCTGAGCCGAGAAATTAAACTGCACACTCACATTAAGCTGGTCGAAATGCCGACCGCTGTTTTATTTGGTGCGGGAAAATAAATTCCTGCCAACGCAGAGGTTACTTCTTCAGGTTACCTGTAAAAATAACACTGAGACGAGATAGGTACGGGGTGGCGAGGGAGAAGGAAAAAAATGACGTTGTTCACCGCTTTGCAACCAAGTTGGAATCAGGCAAAATTGTTGTGGATTAAGCTCTAATATATATATATTTATACACAAGCGACAATCTATATCAAGCTTGGTTTAAATAAGCCACTGGGCATCTGTAACTGATTACACCTCATGTGGTTCAGTAACTGAATCTGCGTCAGGTATTACAATATCCCACATTGCCACAAACTCTTCACTATCCCCGAATCCACGACCGACTTAAGTGTTCCACAATGTACGAGGTGCTTCTGTACTGCAAAATGTAATAGGTACTTCAGTGCTTGTGTGAATGTTAAGATAGTGGTTTTTCGACTGGTCTAGTAATCTGGAGGCCTGAGCTAGGTCAGAATTCTCCGTCCGTTAACGCCGGCGGGATTCTTCGGTTCCGCTGCAGTGAATGGACTTTTGCAATGAAATGAAAATGAAAATCGCTTATTGTCACGCGTAGGCTTCAATGAAGTTACTGTGAAAAGCCCCTAGTCGCCACATTCCGGCGCCTGTCCGGGGAGGCTGATACTGGAATCGAACCGTGCTGCTGGCCTGCTTTAAAAGCCAGCGATTTAGCTCAGTAAGCTAAACCAGCCAAGTTTTCCATTCTCGCTCGCAACGTCTCCCACTATGAACGAGACCAGAGAGCCCCACCCATACTTGAACTCGCAGTCTGGCAAACTTAAATTAAGCTAATTAAATAAATCAAAGAATTTAAAATTAAAATTAAAATCAGTAATGGTGATCAGGAAGGAAACCTGCTGACATGGTTGGTCAGGCCCATCTGTAACTCCAGACCCACAGCATTGTAGTTGATTCTAAAATGACCGAGCAAGCCATTCAGTTTTACCAACGCTCTCCAAAAAAAATCTAATAAAAATAAAACCAGGTGGATCAACAGGCATCAATTCTGCAGCAGTCCTCAAGGCTTCATTGACAGCACCTATCAAATCAGGAATCTCCACCAACAAGATGGACGTGTGTAGCAGGCATGTAGGAGCCCCCCGACATGCAAGTTCGCCTCCAGGTCATATACAATCCTGACTTGGAACGCCTTTCCTTCACCGAGGCAGGATCAAACTCCTGGACCCACTCCCTCCCCCGCTCCCCGCCACAACCTCCCTGTCATCACTGTGGATGGACCTGCACCAGATGGACTGCGGTGGTTTAAGAAGGTCGCTCACCACAACTTCCTCAACATCAGTTAGGGAAGGGGAACAAATGCTGGTCCAGCCAGTGATGCCCACACTGCATCAACAAATTTAGAACAACTCCATAATGCACTGGTTACTCAGTATAACCTAATGTAATGGATACTTTGTTGCTTCTCAATGCGCAAAGCACTTCAATACTTCACAAGGCACAGGATAATTCTGAACTGTTCAGTGTGCTAGGTAATACAGCACACCACAATTCACAAGGAGCTTCAGTACCAACAGAGCTCATTGTGCTTCGCAATTGCACAATACATTGCATACTTCAGTACAGCAGAGTGTACTAGGCATATCGGTATTCTGCAGTACACCAGGAATTCAGTACTACGCTTTGGTTACCTCACTGCTCCACAGTGCATTGGCTGCTTTGACACACTCAAAATGTACCTGGATTGTCACCTCGCCAGGCTGTGATGCCACAGCAGGAAGTGAATGGGGAAGCAGGGAGTGATGATGTAGAAAATGCATCGCTCGGCCCCACGCTTGCTGTCAGAAGCTCAGACCATGCGTACTTTGAAGGATGATTTAGAGGTGGGATACACACGCGACGAGACACTTGAACATAGTAAGAGAGGAAATAGGAGCCATTCGGCCCCTTGAGCCTCATCAGCCATTCAATGAGATCATGGTTGATCTTCTACCTGCACACAATTTTCCCCACTATCCCAATATCCCTTGATGCTCTTAGTATCTAGAAATCTATTGACCTCTGACTTGAACGTACTCAGTGACTGAGCTTCCACAACCCTCTGGGGTAGAGACTTTCAAAGATTCATCACTCTCTGACTGAAGAAATCTTTCCTCGCCTCAGTCCTAAATGGCCTTTCCTTTATTCTGAGATTGTGTACCCTGGTTCTAGGCCACCAGCCAGGGGACATGACTGACCTGTAGCCTGGGCAGGTGGAAAGGATCGCATTGTTGCCAGATTGCCAGAAGACAAGGTTGGACTTCAATTTTGCTGCTGAGGGCTCAGATAGGGTTTTGATGGAGTACCATACAGCAAAAGGCTGATGGATGAGTATACAGAAAAGTTTCACACATTGATGGGCCTGCATGGAGGACTACAGAATAAAACCCTGAACACAGCTTAGCACAAAGCTTGGAGCCCATCTCTTTCAACATGGTCAACTCCATTACCACACTTGTGGTCTCAACCACGATGCAATGCCTGATTGTCTAAGCTTCATCTTCCATTGATGTCCAAGCAGAGACCACACAATGGACTGTGTGAAGCTCAGGGTGATGCTGTGCAGGCTCAGCTTTCTGCTCCGTCAGGATCACCAGCGTTCAATGAATTCTTGCAGGGTCTTGCATAGGTCTCACAGTCAAGCAATCCCGTCATGGGAATTGCTGAGATGCTGCCTCAGGGAGTGGCTCCGTGGAGCATAAACCTGCCGTGTACTCTCAGGGTGATCCACGGTGCCCTTGCTGTTGCCCGTCAGCCAGCCAGTCCAGGCTGCTGTGACCCATGTAGAGATGGGTCAGGTCTTCTAGGGCCAGACCTGCTCAAAGGAGGTCATCTGCACTCATCTCTATTGAAAATCGGAAACCTTCCACCAGCTGTGCTGCAACCACTGGGGTAGCACTGTAGAGGAGCACTGCAAAAGCACAAGGAAGATGGGGACTAAGGGAATGGATGAATGTTGGCTTTTGTATGGAATATTGGATTTTTCACTTTATTAAGTTGCTTTGGACCAAATGCTTTGTGTTGGCTTTTATCTCAGCATGGTGGCCACGCAGACACTGTGTAAATCAGTCATAAAGGACATGTAAGGTGTGAGACTGTTGCTGAATGGTGAGTTGGGCTTAGATTCACTGGTACAGCAGTTGGAGAATTTTCATAGAACTTTCATAGAATTTACAGTGCAGAAGGAGGCCATTCGGCCCATCGAGTCTGCACCGGCTCCTATAAAGAGCACCCAACCCAAGGTTAACACCCCCACCCTATCCCCATAACCCAGTAACCCAGTAACCCCACCCAACAGAGGCCAATCATGGACAACCCAGCCAACAAGAATTGGATCCTTCTCCTTCCCTGCTCTTCCTCCCATTCCACAATCAGATGCTCGCTATATATCCGGGGCAAGGATTGGGCTCTCATGATGCTGAGGTTATGAGGGATACAGCAGGCCAGAATAAATTGTGACATGCAGTCTGCAGGATACGCTGGAGTGGAACGGGCAGTACACGTTGGTCACAGTCACTGGAAATGTCATCATTAGTCTACCTTTTGTTTATTCTTTCATGGAATTTATGTCTCACTGGCAAGGCCAGCATTTATTACCAATCCCTAACTGCCCTTGAACTGAATGGCCTGCTTGGCCATTTCAGAGGGCAAATTCGAGTCAACCACATTGCTTTGGATCTGGAGTCACATGTAGGCCAGACCATATAAGGACGGCAGATTCCTTTCCTAATGGACACGAGTGAACCAAATGTGTTTTTTATGGCAATGGTTTCATGGTCACCATTATTGAAACGAGTTTTCAATTCCAGATTTATTAATTGAATTCCACCAGCTGCCATGCCGGGGTTTGAACAGGTGTCTCTCAGAGAATTAGCCTGGCCCTCTGGATTACAAATCTAGTGACAATATCACAATGCTACCATTGTCCTTGGGACAATGATCTGGCCGCTTGGGCCATCAGATTGGATTTGACAAGAACTTTACTCCTCTGAGGAACTTTACGAAGAACTGGTCATCTGGACCGAATGTGACCAGGGTGCTTTTGCATGATGCGACCGTGTGCCTGGCCCTATCTGGCAGCCACTTGACTCGGAAATCCACTGGGCGCCATCTGCAAAGTTTCTAACATAGACTGCATCACCTGGTACAAAGAGTCTGGGCAGCCTTCGCCGAACAGGGCAATGCCCTTGCAGCTCCTGACTGTGGCGCACTTTCCCGTCTATATCAGGAAAGACCATACTGAGACGGGTTCGAAGCCTCCGACTGATCAGCAATTCGGTGTGTGGAGTGGTTCTGCGGCAGAACAAAAACCTGGCCAGTCTCGTCTCCATCGATCACAAAGACATTTTTTTTTCAGTATGAACGTTTGTACCGTCCTTTCCGCCAGCCCGTTTGAAGCCGGGTGATATGGGTCTGTACGGATGTGCTGCACCCCATTAGCTTTCAAGAACCCCGAGTCTGTGAAGGACATTCCATTGTCAGTAACTAACACCTCTGGGGTGCCGTGTGTACTGAAGGACAAACGTAGCTTTTCGATGGTAATCCAGGAGGTGGTCACCGACATCCTATGGACTTCCAACCACTTAGAGGGGGCATTTTCCAGGAGTAGGAACATCGAGCCTTGAAATAGGCCGGCAAAGTATGTAACCGTGCCTGTGGTCGCCCTGACCATTCCCAAGGGTGAAGGGGTGCAGCTGGTGGAAGCTTCTGGTGCTTCTAGCATACACAGCACATCTGGGCTACTCTCTCTATGTCAGTGCCCAGGCTCGGCCACCAAACGTAGCTACGTGCTAGCATTTTCATTTTTGACACCTGTTGTGGGAAAGCAAAATTTGCACAGCCTGATACAGATTTACGGACGTTTCGGCGAACAATTTCCTTTCAGTTGCCACGTTATTTACGTCACAGACCAAATGGTTGTGCAGCATTTCTGTCAGGGGAGTGTCGTGTTCACAAAATTTGGCTGATTTTCACAGCCTTGAGAAAAACTCGGTGATGGACTTTCCGAGTCCTTTCTGCTGTATTGAAACAGCATTTCTGCACTATTACGGACGGTGTAGGGTTGAAGTTTTGTCCCAAATGTTCGAAAGTGTTAGTGTCCAGAACTGCAGGATATGTGCGCCACAGGCAGTCAGCAGAATTACTGTCTGTCGTTCATTCTCTATGATGTTGTTCGCCCGAAAAAAGTGACGCATCGTTCCACGTACTGTGTCCAATCCTCTAAGTTTGCGCCAAACAAGTCTAATCTTCCAGACAGAGACATATTCAAAAAGAAAATTCCAACCTTGGTCCAGCAGAGCAACAGAGGTGCTTCACCTGACGGTGTAGCAGCGTCACAGTAATCCAGTTGTACCCTCGACGCCAGTTTTGTAGACCACAAATTAGTCCGAACTGAGAAGGTTAATGAAAGGTTGGTTTATTACAAAACACTAGTATTTACAATATACATCAGATCTCAGCCAGATCTGTGCTGTCGGTACCATCACTGGCCGACCTTGTACGAACTTAACCATGAATGATTTAGGACTCCCTGCCCTCTTAGTGGGGGAGCTCGTATTTGGCAAGACTCAAGGGGAGACTGAATGCTCCAACCCCGTAGGTCTCGTGTGGGTTATAACAAAGCAGTTCAAGCAGGATAAGGTGGAGGTGTAGGCTTAATTAGGGTGGTCTTTCCAAGGGCTGGTGCAGACCTGATGGGCCAAATGGCCTCCTTCTGCACTGTAAATTCTATGATTGATTCTATAACTTTTGAAGAGCAAACTAGGCCCTTCACTGAGTGCCACACACTCCCTGTGGTGCTCAACAACTTTAAATAGCAGTACAAACCATTAAACACAAACTACTAACTCACAAACCACGGGTAGAAATCAATCAATCAATCAAACTAACCTGAGAATATTTGATGTTGCCTTTAAATAGCGATAGTCAGGGGTCCTTTCCGGTGCAGAACCCCTGTCCAGCTGTGTGGCTAAGAGACTGTACTAGCTGCAGTATTCAGGTCAAAGATGGCATTGTTATCAAATCTGCGTGATATTTACAATGGGTGTTTGATGGGACAGTGCTGAGGAAAGTTTATTCTGTACCTAACGTCTGTTGTACCCATCCTGCGAGTTGCCGTGTTAAATTGTTTAGTGTTTCATTATGTGTTTCGGGATATTGTTCTATATGTGTGATTAGTTTAACCCGGGCGTGTGAGAGAGACAGAGAGAGACTGAACCGAGAAAGTGCTGTATAGAGAGCAGGCATTCTAAAGCAATGTGAATAAAGCTGTTGCATTCATTTAAACTAGTATATCATCTCTGCATATCTGAGGCTGTTTGACAGACAGGACTGTTTGATAGTAAGTGAAGGATAAAACTTGCTCTGTATCTAACCCGTGCTGTAAACTGCCTTGGGAGGTTTTAAGATAGTTTTCATGTTTAAGAGTTTTACTCTGTATCGAACAAATGCCCTTTTCCTACCTTCTGGATATTTGATGGGATACTGTCCGGGGTCTGTTGCTCTCTAAACATGACCTGTACTGTAGTTTCCCATTCATGGGACACGAGGGGGGGAGTTTTCTTAATATCTGACTTGTGCTGCATCAACAATGAGAGGTTTTTTTAAACAATTTATAAATTTACTCTGCACTTTTCGGATACTGGACCAAACCCCAATGTACGTCAGGAAACTGGACGAGATACCCCAACAATTATTCTATTTGAAAACTGTGAGGAAGGGATGCTTCACCCCCAGGAGTAATTCCACTGACAAACAGGGATCTTTTAAAAATATTCTTAACACAGGACCAACTACATTAATATCACAGAAAATAGCTTACAATTAACAGTTAAAAAACTCTTAACAATAAAAGGAAACACTTTAACTCCTAACTTATATCTTCTCTATCTCCAGTTAAGCAAAGCACATTAAAGCTCAATAGCCACTTGTAAATAAAATTGTCTTTACGTATATAGGGCTAATTGACTTTTGTTTATAGAAAGAAGATTCCCTGGGGTTTAGATAATTCAGGGGTTGTGTTTAGCCTTAATAAGATGGTCATAAGACAATTAGAAGGATAGAGATGATGTAATTAATGGGAGGAGCCAGGTCTGTAGCAGGCAGTTTACCTGTCCATTGTGCAGAGAGTTGCTTTCAGCAAAGGAGAAGACCCTCTTTCCAGGCACAACCTGCAAATCCTTCTGTCTTTGGCAGACGAAAAGCTAAACTGGGTATGTTCGCAGTAACTTCATTGCAGTGTTAATCTAAGCCTACTTGTGACACTAATAAAGATTATTATTACCAATGTGGAAATTTATCCTGTATCTAACCAGTGCTATTCTTGCCCTGCGTGTGTTTCATTCTGACACAATCTGATCTAAAAGTAGAATAATAAGAATGAATTTCAGCAACTGCTCACTTCGCGGAGCTGACGAATTAGCCGGAAATTTGAAAAAGTCGAGGGAAGTTTTCAAGACTGCAATTATTGAGAAATCTGCTGGTTCATATGTGGGACAACCCATTCTGAGTCTCTGCTAATAATAATAATAAATACACACCTTAACCTCATGCTTAAGAATGAAACAGTATAAAGGCTGGTTCTAAATCAAAGAAAGATTTACATTCCTTGATCAATGTGTTCAAAGCAACAATTTTAATTATTAATCAAAATCACTCTTCTGGGTGAGCTTCAATTTATAGTGTCTCCTGTTGACAGGGAAGGGGCTTTTGTTGGTCACATTGTCATTTGCTTTACTTCACTGAGGGGCAGACAGCTGAGGCTACAAGTGGGTGTGAGTGTATTGCAAAGCCCTCCTGCTAAACTGAGGAACTGACCCATTGAGAAGCGACATGCAGCAAGAGTATCCCAGATTGAGTCCCAACAACTCACTGCCCAATCCATGCTGAATGAACTGATTTCAGGCAAAACTAAGCTCAGTGTGGTAAGGAGAGAGGATAATCTGCCACCTCCCACAGTCCGCATCATTACTCAGTGATACCTTCGTGCTTGATTTGGATGTAAGTAAAATAATGGGTTAACGGTTATGGTAATGAGTATATGATGTGTATTATAGAATCCCTATAGCGCAGAAGGAGACCATTCGGCCCATCAATCATGGACTGACCCTCTGAAAGAGCACTCGACCCTGGCCCCACTCCCTCACTCTCTTGCCAGAACCCCACCTAATCTCCAAATCTTTGGACACTAAGGGACAATTTAGCATGGCCAGTCCACCTTACCTGCACATCTTTGGACTGTGAAACAGGAGCACCCGGAGGACACCCATGCAGACACGGGGAGAACGTGCAAACTTCACCCAGACAGCGACCAAATGCAGGAATTTAACCCGGGTCCCTGGCGCTGTGAGACAGCAGTGCTAACCACTGTGCCATTGTGTCACCCTATGATGTAATAGTGACATGAGCAGTCATATGCTGTTGGCTGAAAAGATAAGATGGAATAGTCTGTACAAGAGAGAGGTATACCTTACCTATTAGCTTATTATGTACTAAAGTGTAAATTTAGGGTTTTTTGAGGAGTCAGACCAAAGTCACTTAGAAGTATAGAGAAACCTTCCCAAAATAGATTTGGCAGCAAGCTACCCAAATAATATTCCAAGTGGAAACCAAACCACAACCCCCCCCCCCCCCCCCCCCCCCCCCCACCCCCCTCCGCCACCCCACTCCACACTCCCTCTTTTGAGGCCACTGGAGGCTCCATCCCAAGGGGCATGAAGACTTGAACCCCTCAGAATTCTTAATTTAAATGCTCACCTTCGAGGGTGCCTCCACGTTGCGATGCCCTTGCATTCCAACCTGCCTCAGCAATGCCCACCTTTCCTGTGGGCCTATCAAGACTTCAGATCTGATTGCGCCTGGAGTATCAGGAGCATACTTAATCAGACTTAACCAGACCATAGAGGTGGCCAATTAGAAAGACGCTTTTGAGATGACAGAGCCGCTGGACATGCTTCAACAAGTCCGGTCCCGGGATCTCCATTTGGTTACGATGCTGAGGTCTCAAGGTCCAGGGTAAAATCCTGCCAAATAACCGTGTTTCTCTCTCCATAGGTGCTGTCTGATGTGCTAGCTGTTTTCTGTCCTTATTTCAGATTTCCAGCAATGCTTTGGATTTGCTCTTGTCATAATCCTTCTTTCTCTCTTTTAACATTGATTTGTTGGTATGAGAGGGTGTTATCTGGCTGACCCCTGCCATTTGCAGGACTTGCAAAGGCAGGATCTACATTGGTGGGTACAGTGGGTGTGGGCCAGAGTCGTCAGCCGACCTGGGAAGAGGTTTTGAGGTAGTCACAGGGGCCGCTGGGTGTGGAGGCGTGCTGTTAGAAAGGCCCGCCGTGGTGAGTCCCAGTTAAAATAAAGCATAAAGGTCCTTCAGCCCTCATCTATCACACTCCTCTCACCCTCCAAACACTCCCCATACGACATCCATGCCACCTCATGTCCCCCACCCATCCCATCACCTCCCCAATGCCAAGCTCTACCCTTCCACTCACCCCAATGGACTCTTGTGCCTCCTTTGTCAAGCTCTGCCCTTCCACCTCTACCCAATGACCCTTCACACCTCCTATATGAAGCTGTGCGCATCCCATCCCCCACCCTCATGCCAAGCTGTTCTCCCTTCCACACCCCCCACCCCCCCAACCCCATGGCCACTCGTGCCCTCTATGCCAAACAATCGCATTTCCATGCCCACTGTGCACTGTCTAGAGCCTGTAGTGATAGTAGGTCTCGGCACACTCGGGCTCATGAATACTCTGAGGGCCATAACCTTTAACTCTTTAAAAACCGAATCTGTGTCCTTGATTATGTTGTTCAGATCTGCCATTACCAGCATTATCTAGTCCATTTAGAATCCCTGGGAAAACAACTTTTAAAAATGTGATTTTTAAGCATGTTCACAAATCATTTGGAACCCCGAGGATGCTCAAAATAGTACTACACCGTCAGGAAAGATTGGCTCCAGGATATACACAGAGAACTGTACATGTCAGAAATCTTGCACACTGCACATGCTCATACATGGCAAGGTGTAAGTCAGGAAATTCATGAAATGTTCTCCACTTGCCTAGCCAGGCATGGATCCAACAAGTATCTCAACTCCATTAGGACTGTACTGCATTTTACTAGGAGCCCATCCTACATCTTAAATATCCAAACCCCCACAGCATTGAGGCACGGTGGGTTCAAGGTGTACTTAACCACTGCGGTAACGCGCCAAGGTTTCTTCAACCCCTTTCAACCCATCACTCAGAAAGACAGGAACAGCAAGGAACATAGCAATGTCATTGCTTCCAAATCCCCACCCATGTTACTGCTCCACCCTTGTGTTCCCACCATTCTAACTTGCACATAGATCATTGTTCCTTTATCATCGATTGGTCAAAATCCTGGGACTTCCCACCAAGCAACAGTTCATTGCCTGGACTGCATTGATTCAAGGAGAAGGCCTATGACCATCTCTCATGGGCAGTGAGGGATGGGCGGTAAATACCAAACTTTTCAGCAATTCTCACATCCCAAGAATTAATTCTTAAAAATGGGACACTTTGCAAATTTAGAATAATAATAATCTTTATTGTCACAAGTAGGCTCACATTAACACTGCAATGAAATTACTGCAAAAAGCCCCTAGTCGCCACATTCCGGCCCCTGTTTGGGTGCATGGAGGGAGAATTCAGAATGTCCAAATCACCTAACAGGTCTTTTGGGACGTGTGGGAGGAAACCGGAGCACCCGGAGGAAACCCAAGCAGACACGGGGAGAATGTGCAGACTCTGCACAGACAGTGACCCAAGCCAGGAATCGAACCTGGGACCCTGGCACTGTGAAGCAACAGTGCTAACCACTGTGCAACCGTTACATCAAATGGTGGTGTGACGTCATGTGGAGCAGGTTGTCTCCTATTTTAAGAGATGTTGAGTTTACAAAGGAACACAAAGATAGAAAAGACAAATTTGTTCACTAAGTTTAATCATATTATTGTGCAAAAGGTAATTGTTACAATCCATTGTCGCACAAACCTTATTTTTAGGCTATAGATGGCGAGGAGTAGAAACAATTGGAGTATGAAAAAATGCAACTATTTTTTGGTAATTTGATTTGAAGCAAATCATAATTAATATATTTGCATATCAACTAATCAGGTGGGTAACATTTGAATAGAGATGGGACAAATTTGAATATGCTTTAATCAAGCGAAAATTTGCATGCATACATATGTGACGACTGAAGTGTGACAGAAGTTTGAAACAGGAATCACAAGCAGAAAGAGGTCAATTATCCCACAGTGCCATGCCTGCCCTTCATTGGGAGCTACAGTACTCCAAATCCATTCCTCTGTCCTCTTTTCAGATCCTTTTATATTCTCCCATTTCAAATGCTTATCCAATTCCTTCTTCAATTGTACTCTTAGCTCTAATCATTGTTTGCAATAAAGCATTCCGTGTTTTGTGCAGAAAAATAATTTTAACTTCTCCCTTCACTTTGACAGTGATAGCTCAGTGTTGTGTCCTCTTGTTAACTCAGGATTAAGCTTTTACTATTTACCCTCCCCAATTTGTTCAGAGTTCCAAAAGAAAATCTTTGACAAAATCCTCTTCATGTCTCCAGTGAACTAAGCCCAAACTGTTGACCCTTTCCTCATAACTTTAACCTTTCGTTGCTGGTATACTTCGAGGGAGTCTTCACTATACCTTTTCCATTGCTTCAAAGGTATTTACCTCAGACCCTTTTGTGTTTCTATTTCTCCAAGCCATTACAAATAACGCCACTTGACGGTACGCATCCTTTTGCTGTTATTTTTCACAGAACTCGCTCCTTGCCCGTGTGAATTCTGATTGTTTTTGAGTTCAGTGAAAACAAGCATTGATAGATGTTGTCAAGGCAATCAGCAAAAACTGAGGCAGCTACTCCTGATTGTGGAAGCACCTTCTGCGATTCCATTGTCTCCGCTGGCATGGTAACCCCCTCCGCTGTGACAAAAGTACTGGGTTCGCTGCTACCCTGGGACTCTTTAGATCGCGGCTTTTTGAGAATGGCTATTCAACCCCTCAGCACCCAGGTGCCCCCATTGTTTGACCAGACCCAAGCTTGATAACCCAGCAATGGATGCACTCAACCCTAACTTCATCTTCTAGATGAACTGCAAAGTGTTGCCAGATGGCTGTTGTCTATTCCTTCTTATTGCTGGCATTGTTTATTCTCGCTGGGATGGGAAGAGAGCAAATGGTTGCCGACAAAAATAACAACAAACACAGCTTGCATTTATATAGTGCTTATAGCACTGTGTCCATTACAAGGTGCTACACAGGAACTTTGGCAGACAAAAATATACACTTTGAGAGTTATCAGGACAAATGAACAACATCTTGATCAAAGGGGTCGGCTTTAAAAAGCAACTAAAAGGAAAGACAGTCAGCAAGGTTTAAGGAGGGAGTTGCGGAGCTCAGGGCTTGAGCAACTGGAGGGCATGGGGGTTGCAGTGGTGAAGTGATTAAAATCAGGGATGCAAAAAAAAAGGGTAGAATTGGACTGGAAAATGTTGCCTGCTCACAATGATCTATCAGCTCGTATCGCTGACATCTACAGAATCACAGAATTGTTATAGCACAGGGGGAGGCCATTCAGTCCATGTCTGTGCTAGCTTTCTGCCGGAGCAATTTACCGTGAACCACTCCCCATAGCCCTAAAGGTTCTTCCTTTTCAGATAACAAACCAATTTCCTCTTGAATGCCTCGATTGAACCTGCCTCCACCGCACTCGGGCATGGTATTCCAATCCTAACCCCTCGCTGCATGTCCACATTCCTTCTTTAGCCAATTACCTTAAATCTTTGACCTCTTGTTCTTCAACCTTTTACCAATGGGAACAGTTCCTTCCTATCTGCTCTGTCCAGACCCCACATGATTTTTGAATTATTTATAGCTACTTATAGCTATAGATGGAAAGAGAGCAAATCATTATTTGCACCAGCTAAGACTAAGCACCAGCTGAGGTTTAGTGTTAGTTAAGGGTGGGGTGGGGTCATGTCATGTATTACCAGTGGCTGGGAAGCGTTTTTCGAATGTTTCTCACACTAGTCCCTCTGGTGATGCAACTAGTGACCGATTTATCATTGGAAAAAAGATTGAGTCCTGATGATAACGACAGTGATTATTGGGAGCTGGGAAGTGCAGAGGAGAGTCGGGGAATGTATTCACGCCAGACACATTCATCCAGAACATCAGCAAGAAGGGATACACTTGGGCTCTCTCTCCCTGACAGTAACAGCAGGAGTAATGACACGAGTGTCTGTGTGCAGAAAGATTATTGTTTGATGGATCCACTACTATTGTTACTTCATGGCCTTGGGTGATGACAGCCAGCAGTAGCAGATATCAATATTTGAGGGTTTTTCAAATGAAACAGAGATTGCTGCCAGATTCCTCCTTTTGTGTTGACATAAAGAATTTTTGTTGTTGTTGATGAATGGGGAAATTTCTACCTTAGTGAAGTAAAGGTAGTCTCAGGAGAACCAAGTGTTTTAAAACTGCAAAGGCAAAGAGAGTAAGGGAGTGTGGTGGCTCAATACATAATAATAATCTTAATCACTGCACCAAGTAGGCTTACATTAACACTGCAATGAAGTTACTGTGAAAATCCCCTAGTCGCCACATTCCGGCGCCTGTTTGGGTACACTGAGGGAGAATTCAGAATGTCCAAACGACCTAACAGCACATCTTTCAGGACCTGTGGGAGGAAACCGGAGCACCCGGAGGAAACCCACGCAGACACAGGGATAACGTGCAGACTCCGCACAGACTCCGCACAGATAGTGACCCAAGCCGGGAATTAAACCTGGGACCCTGGCCCTGTGAAGCAACAGTGCTAACCACTGTGCTACCGTGCCGCTCTATGACATGGTTTAGCACGTTGAAGGCTGGCTTGCAGCTAGAATGCTTTCCGTACTGCTGCAGAACTGGCAAAACTTTGGCAAAGCTTCCCCGGGAAACCCCTCGACGGTGCGGCTGACGTCCACAAATGGAAAGGGGCAGGTTGGTCCGGCGTAAAGGTTTCTTCCCAGAAGAATGTTTAATATTGACAGCTGGACGCTCAAAGCAGTGCATTCCTGAACACTGATTTGTTGGCTGCTCGTGAGCACAAAGCAACCTTTGATCCATATGACAATAAGAACTTCACATAATTGAAGGCTTCCAGTCCGGCGTGCTTCAAATTTTCATTACACTTTGAAAGTCGCACTTCATCCAATTGTCTCCACATGAGTGGGAGGGGAAGTGGGCTGCTGGCAGCGGGTTGGTGGTGGGGGCAGGTGGGGGGGGCTGGAGGAAGGAGAAAATAACATTATTTGTCTCTGAGTGCATTCAGATTGCAATCAGTTATTGCCTTTTACAGCGCGATCAGGATTTACCAAGTAATCTATCCAGCAATTTCTTTTTTCCACACAAATATCTCTTTTTATATTTTGTTCCCCAATTCTCCAAGAGATTGCAGATTTGGTCATAAACATCTGAGCATTTCTGCAGCACTGTACAAATCTGCTAGCACCTGTTTATGAACTCATAAACAGAGAGGCCAGCAAGAAAAAATCCCTGATGCTCTTATGTTGGATTTTAAGAGTTGCTGCAGTATTTCTGCACTCTTACATGTTTATGTGCCTTCGCCAGGGTGAGGGATGAGTTTGCTGACAAACAGAATGTTTTTATGTTGCACCCAGTGTCACCATTAAGGACTACTTGACCACATTTACTGCTATTTATGTGTGGAAGAGCTCAAAGGTCAGTTATTATTTGTCTGATTGAAGTAAAATACTTTCAGGGTCACAAAGTGCAAAGACAGCTCTCGACAGGACTTGCCTGCAGTAAGGATATTGCAGCATCCAAGAAGACATTGTTCACCAGATATATTGTTGTTCAACCACTCTACCTTACTCTGTATTTCAATTTCATTCTGTAAGTTAATGATTGCTGCATTTTGCAATGTATTGTACTTATCTGTCTGCAGAAAACCCTCATTGCAATGTTAATGTAAGTCTACTTGTGACAATAAAGATTATTATAAACGGTCATAATTGTGCAAGCCTTGTATTGTTTTATTTCTTTTTTTAAAATTTCCAATTAAGCGGCAATTTAGCATGGCCGATCCACCTATCCAGCACA
Source organism: Scyliorhinus canicula (assembly GCF_902713615.1). Taxonomy (NCBI): domain Eukaryota; kingdom Metazoa; phylum Chordata; class Chondrichthyes; order Carcharhiniformes; family Scyliorhinidae; genus Scyliorhinus; species Scyliorhinus canicula. The sequence goes on along the minus strand of NC_052158.1, from coordinate 63,988,158 downwards.
TCTTTTGGGTTGTGGGGGTGAGACCCACGCAGACACGGGAAGAATGTGCAAACTCCACACGGACAGTGACCCGGGGTTGGGATTGAACCCGGGTCCTCAGCGCTGTAAGGCAGCAGTCCTAACCAACATGTCGCTCTCTTTTATTATTTTATACTTTATTTTACTCAATGATTATCTATGGTTATGTTCTAAATTATGATTATTTATTTTCTTTTGTCCAAAGATGTGCAGGTTAGGTGGATTCGCCATGCTAAATTACCCTTAGTGTCCAAAAAGGTTAGGTGGCGTTACTGGGTTACAGGGATAGGGTGGAGGTGTGGGGCTTAAGTGGGGTGCTCTTTCCAAAGGCCTCCTTCTGTACTGTAAATTCTATGTTCTATCTATCTATGTACCGTGGGCAGCACGGTAGCATTGTGGATAGCACAATTGCTTCACAGCTCCAGGGTCCCAGGTTCGATTCCGGCTTGGGTCACTGTCTGTGTGGAGTCTGCACATCCTCCCCGTGTGTGCGTGGGTTTCCTCCGGGTGCTCCGGTTTCCTCCCACAGTCCAAAGATGTGCAGGTTAGGTGGATTGGCCATTCTAAATTGCCCTTAGTGTCTAAAATTGTCCTTAGTGTTGGGTGGGGTTACTGGGTTATGGGGATAGAGTGGAGGTGTTGACCTTGGGTAGAGTGCTCTTTCCAAGAGCTGGTGCAGACTCGATGGGCCGAATGGCCTCCTTCTGCACTGTAAATTCTACAATCTATCTATCTATCTATCTATCCATCATCTATATGTTTATTTATTATGAGATGTGTGCATCCTTGGCAAGGTTTGCATTTAATTCCCATTCCTAAGTGCCATTCAGAAGGTGGTAGCGAGCCAAATTCGTTGACTGCTGCAGTCTGTGTGGTGCAGGTACATCCACTGTGCTGTTAGGGATGGAGTTCCAGGATTCTGACCCGGTGACAGTGAAGGAATGGCGATATATTTCCAAGTCAGGGTGGTGAGTGACTTCGAGGGTAACCTCTAGGTGGTGGGGTTCCCAGGTGTCTGCTGCCATTGTCTTTCCAGGTGATAGTGGTTGTGGGTTTGGAAAGTGCTGCCAAAGGAACTTTGGTAAGTTGCTGCAGTGCATCTTGTAGATGGTGTACACAGCTGCCATGGTTCATCGGTGATGGAAGGAGTGAATGTTTGCAGATGGAGTGGCAATCAGTGGACTGCTTTGTCCTGGATGGTGTCGAGCTCGAGTGTTGTTGGAGCTGCACTCATCTAGGCAAGTGGAGAGTATCCCATTCTGACTTGTTACTTGCAACTTGTCAGCTCAAGCATGGATATTATCCGGGTCTGACTGCATTTGGACATGGACTGCTTCAATGTCTGAGGAGTCGCGAATGGTGTTGAGCATTATTCAGTCATCCGCAAACATCCCCACTTCTGACCTTGTGATGGACAGAAGGTCATTGATGAAGCAGCTGAAGATGGTTGGGCCTCAGACACGAACCTGAAGAACTCCTGCAGTGATGTTCTGGAATTGCGAACATTAATTCCAACCACCACGACCATCTTCCTTTGTGTCGGGTATTACTCCAACCAGTGAAGAATCATCCCATTGTTTTGCTCGGGCTCCTTGACGCCATGTAGAGGCAAAGTTCATTTTGAGCATCAAATACAGTATACTAAATTGAAATAAGTGTACGTAAATCACTGTTTCACCTGGAAGGAATGTTTAGTGTCCTGGATGGTTGGAAGGGAGGAGATAAAAGGTTGGAAGGGAGCAGTTGTGTCTACGATGCATGGATTGGTTAAACTACACGAATCTGTTAAAAAATTTGAAAAACACTTGACAAAATTTACAAAGGAAGTGCTTCTATTTACAGAGCACTTTTACAACCTTAGTCTGTCCCAGAACCACTCAACAGTCATGAAATGAAATACTATGAATTGCATTCACCGCTGTAATGTGTGCAAAGTTCCACAAACGGCAATGGGATGAATTCAGATTTAGGTAATTTCTCATTACCTTAGCTATGCGATAAACATTGGTCAGGATACTGGGAAGATCTCCTGTTCCTTACCAAATATTGCTGCGGAATCTTTTATGCCCACCTGAGAGAACAGATGGGACCTCCGTCAACATGGTGCAACCCACAATGCAACACCTGACGTGACAGTCTCGATTGAGTTCTCATGTGTGTGGGGTGGCACTGGAACGCACAGCCTCTGACTCAGAGTCGAGGATACGACCACCCGGCCAAGCCTGACAACAATGAAGTGGGCACAGGTCCAGCCATCAGCTGGAATCTTTGTCCTTTGCATCTGGTCCAGAGAGAGACTCAGAGGTCCAGGTGCGAAGATCGCCAATTAACAAAAAAAGCTGATGGAAAGCTGGCCCTTATATGGAGGAGATTAGAACAGGAAGGGGTAGAAACTATTAATACATTGTCAATTACATGGCTAAGATTAAGGGATGTGTGATAGGTGCTTGTGGTCATTGAGCACACATAAATAGGTGATAGCTGGGACACTGGGTTGTGTGGAAAGAGAGCTCAAAGACTGAATAAGTCAAGAAACAAAAACTATGGGCAGAATTCTCCGCTCCCCACGCGGCCTGGGAGAATCGCGGGAGGGCCCCCCGACATTTTTCACGTCCCCCTGGCGCCCCCCCGGTTCGGAAAAATAGGCGCTCGCTGTTTTTCATGGTGAACGGCGATTCTCCGAGCCCAATGGGCCGAGCGGCCGGCCCTTCACGCCCGTTTCAACACGACAGCAACCACACCTGGTGGCTGCATTTGTGAAACGGGCGCCAGATGCCCGTTTGGGGCATCTAGGGGCCCGATTGGGACGGGAGCACCACGACTGTGCTCGGGTGGGCACAGGCCCACGATCGGTGCCTACCGAGCGTCGGGCCAGGGTCCAAAACGGACGCACTCTTTCCCCTCCGCCGCCTGGCAAGATCAAGCCGCCATGTCTTGCCGGGCGGCTGAGGAGAAAGACGGCCACCGCGCATGCGTGCGTTCGTGCTGTCTGCGCGATGAAGTCATCCGTGCATGCGTGGGTTGGAACCGGCAACCCATGCATGCGCGGATGACTTCACAAATGCGCCGAACGCACTTCATTCCCGGCGCGATAAGGTCGCTGCCGAGAAAGATGGAGGCCCGCTCCTAGCCCCCCGGGTGGGGGTGAATTAGGTGCGGGGAGTGGGCTCCGAGGCCGTCGTGAACCTCGGCTGAGTTCACGACGGCCTTCACGAATTCGGCCCCCTGCGGAGGATTCCGCCCTATGGGTGTGATTCTCCAGCTCTTGAGAGGCAGAAAACGAGAACCACGCCAGACGGCAAACAGTTTGCAATGCAACCAGCCCGCTCCCGTGGTCGAAATCGGGAACTCACAGTAGCGTGGCGAGAAACCAATTGTCACCACTTAAGCCCTATTTCCATACAATTAACGGGAGCCACCCCATATCCAATGGCCTCCCGCCATTCATTGGCCTCTCCAGCAAGTGGTCAACCTGGTACCGATTAGTACTAATGAATCTGGCGGAAGGGCTTCTGTGGGGACCCGAAGAGGTTAGTAGCCATATTGGCTCACAGGCAAAGAGCCTAGGGGCGCTGGGCTTGCCACCTCACTGCTTGGAGGGGGGTGGGGGAACCCTTGGCTGGGGGGGGGGTGGGGGGTGGGACCCTCCGCAGGGGTGGGCCACCATGGGAGGGTGGGAGAGAGGCACTGGGGGGGGGGGGGGGGGGCAACCAGGGGCCAACCGGTTTCAGCTTCACCAACAAGCTGGGATCCCATCAATATCAATCATGTTTCATTGTAACAAACCTGGTCAGATCACACCTGAGTAGCTTTGGGCTCCACATCTTGGTAAAGGTATATTGGCTTTGGAGGGAGCATCACTTAGATTTACAAGAATGATACCTTGAATCTGAAGATCAAATTATATGAGAGGCTAAACAAGGTAAGATTGTGTTTCTTGAAAGTTAGGTGGTTAAGAGCTGGTTCAAATGAAGGTTTACATAGAACATAGAACATAGAACGATACAGCGCAGTACAGGCCCTTCGGCCCTCAATGTTGCACCGACATGGAAAAAAAACTAAAGGCCATCTAACCTACACTATGCCCTTATCATCCATATGCTTATCCAATAAACTTTTAAATGCCCTCAATGTTGGCGAGTTCACTACTGTTGCAGGTAGGGCATTCCACGGCCTCACCATTCTTTGCATAAAAAAACCACCTCTGACCTCTGTCCTATATCTATTACCCCTCAATTTAAGGCTATGTCCCCTCGTGCTAGCCACCTCCATCCGCGGGAGAAGGCTCTCGCTGTCCACCCTATCTAACCCTCTGATCATTTTGTATGCCTCTATTAGGTCACCTCTTAACCTTCTTCTCTCTAACGAAAACAACCTCAAGTCCATCAGCCTTTCCTCATAAGATTTTCCCTACATACCAGGCAACATCCTGGTAAATCTCCTCTGCACCCGTTCCAAAGCTTCCACGTCCTTCCTATAATGAGGCGACCAGAACTGTACGCAATACTCCAAATGCGGCCGTACTAGAGTTTTGTACAACTGCAACATGACCTCATGGCTCCGGAACTCAATCCCTCTACCAATAAAGGCCAACACACCATAGGCCTTCTTCACAACCCTATCAACCTGGGTGGCAACTTTCAGGGATCTATGTACATGGACACCGAGATCCCTCTGCTCATTCACACTACCAAGAATTTTACCATTAGCCAAATATTCCTTATTCCTGTTATTCTTTCCAAAGTGAACCACCTCACACTTCTCCACATTAAACTCCATTTGCCACCTCTCAGCCCAGCTCTGCAGCTTATCTATGTCCCTCTGTAACCTGCAACATCCTTCCGCACTGTCTACAACTCCACCGACTTTAGTGTCGTCTGCAAATTTACTTACCCATCCTTCTGCGCCCTCCTCTAGGTCATTTATAAAAATGACAAACAGCAACGGCCCCAGAACAGATCCTTGTGGTACGCCACTTGTAACTGAACTCCATTCTGAACATTTCCCATCAACCACCACTCTCTGTCTTCTTTCAACTAGCCAATTTCTGATCCACATCTCTAAATCACCCTCAATCCCCAGCCTCAGTATTTTCTGCAATAGCCGACTGTGGGGAACCTTATCAAACGCTTTACTGAAATCCATATACACCACATCAACTGCTTTACCCTCGTCCACCTGTTCAGTCACCTTCTCAAAGTTTCTAGATATTAAGTGGAAAGGGCATAGGAGATTGGAAGAAGCTGTTCCCGCTCGTAAAAGGGTCGAGAGCGAGAGGACACAGATTTAAAGCAATTTGCAAAAGAAGCAAATGTGATGTGAGGAAAACCTTTGTCATACAGCGAGTGGTTGGCGTCTGGAATGCGCTGCCCGGACGTGTGGTGGAGACAGGTTCAATCGAAGCCTTCAAGAGGGCATTCGATGGTTTGAACAGAAACTATGTACAGGGGTACGGGGAAAAGGCAGGGGGAATGGCACTGAGCCATAATGCTCATTTGGTGTAGGCAAGATGGGCCGAATGGCCGCTTCTGTGGTATAACGATTCTGTGGTTCTGATTCTGTGACTAAGACGCAGAGTCAAAAAATTAGAATAGACCTTTCAGCAGTGGAGTTTTTTGTTTAAATTTAGAGTACCCAATTCATTTTTTTCCAATTAAGAGGCAATTTAGCATGGCCGATCCACCTACCCTGCACATCTTTGGGTTGTGGGGGCGAAACCCACACAGACACGGGGAGAATGTGCAAACTCCACACAGACAGTGACCCAGAGCCGGGATGAAACCTGGGACCTCGGCACCATGAAGCCGCAGTGCTAACCCACTGCGCCACCGTGCTATCCTATTCAGCAGTGGAGTTAATAAACACTTCTACACACAAAGGGTCGTAGGATTTTGCAACTCTCTTCCGAAGAAGGCAATTTGATGCTAGATCAATTGCTATTTTAAAACTGAGATCGATAGGTTGCTGTTGGCCAAAGGCATCAAAGGATATGGGGCAGGGGCCAGGTACACGGAGTTAGCTGTCATATCAGCCATGATCTCACTGAATGTTGGAGCAGGCGAAAGGGTTAATTGGTTTATTCCGCCTCCTATGTATACTAATCGTTCCTTTTTGGTTGCTAGGTCAGGAATAGGCAATCTTGCTGTATTTTCCCTCTCTTCCCTCGTCTATAAGGAGACACTCACATGGCTTATTCCTCACCAGACAATCCTCAGGAAACAATCTTTAGGTTGTATAAGGAGACAGTGAATAAAGAGCAGAGTGAGATATGTGTTCTGCGTATTCCTATCTCCCCAAAGGGGAGATTAGCAACACTTCAGAAAAGCTAGGAAAACAACGTCAATTGAAATTGTTAAGAAAAAATTAATATAGCACCCAAAGTGTTTCATAACCAATATTCCTAAAGTATGCTTGCTATTGTAATTTAAATGAATCAAGCAGCCAATAAGTGCACAGCAAGCACCCACAAAATAAAAAGGGCAGAATTTTACTCTCCCCCACCCCTCCCCAAAGGCGGGTTCTGAGATGGCGGGAGGAACTTAAAATTGAACGGATGGGATTATCCCAGCGCCCCCCCCCCCCCCCCCCCCCCCTGTCTGGGAACCTACACACTCCGACCCTGATGCAATTTCATGCTTGGGCGGGTATGGCCTCGGGCGGGAAACTCACCTTTTCACCTATTGAGATCCTTAAGTGGTCATTTAATAACCACTTCATGGCATTTTCCATCCAGCTTCAGATTTTGGCTGGTGGGAGAGAGTGGGAAACAGAGAAAAAATATTTCTCCGTCTTGGGAAGGAAGGGGCAGAGGGGATTGGATTGGATTGGATTTGTTTATTGTCACGTGTACCGAGGTACAATGAAAAGTATTTTTCTGCGAGCAGCTAAACAGATCATTAAGGACATGGGAAGAAAAGGGAATAAAAGAAAACACATAATAGGGCAACACAAGGTATACAATGTAACTACATAAGCACTGGCATCGGATGAAGAATACAGGCGTAGTGTTAATGAGGTCAGTCCATAAGAGGGTTGTTTAGGAGTCTGGTGACAGTGGGGAAGAAGCTGTTTTTGAGTCTGTTCGTGCGTGTTCTCAGACTTCTGTATCTCCTGCCCGATGGAAGTAGTTGGAAGAGTGAGTAAGCCGGGTGGGAGGGGTCTTTGATTATGCTGCCCGCTTTCCCCAGGCAGAGGGAGGTGTAGATGGAGTAAACGGATGGGAGGCAGGTTCGTGTGATGGACTGGGCGGTGTTCACGACTCTCTGAAGTTTCTTGCGGTCCTGGGCCAAGCAGTTACCATACCAGGCTGTGATGCAGCCCGATAGGATGCTTTCTATGGTGCATCTGTAAAAGTTGGTAAGGGTTAATGTGGGACATGCCGAATTTCCTTAGTTTCCTGAGGAAGTATAGGCGCTGTTGTGCTTTCTTGTGGTAGCGTACACTTGGGTGGACCAGGACTGATTTTTGGAGATGTGCACCCCTACCTAGGAATTTGAAGCTGCTGACCATCTCCACCTCGGCCCCGTTGATGCTGACAGGGGTGTGTACAGTACTTTGCTTCCTGAAGTCAATGACCAGCTCTTTAGTTTTGCTGCCATTGAGAGAGAGATTGTCGTCGCTGCACCACTCCACTAGGTTCTCTATCTCCCTCCTGCATTCTGACTCGTTATACAACTATGGTTGTATTGTCAGCAAACTTGTAGATGGAGTTGGAACCAAATTTTGCCACGCAGTCGTGTGTGTACAGTTAGTAGAGTAGGGGGCTAACATGCAGATGTGCGGGGCCCCGATATTGAGAACTATTGTGGAGGAGGTGTTGTTGTTCATTCTTACTGATTGTGGTCTGTGGGTCAGAAAATCAAGGATCCAGTTGCAGAATGGGGAGCCAAGTCCTAGGTTTTGGAGCTTTGATATGAGCTTGGCTGGGATTATGGTGTTGAAGGTGGAGCTGTAGTCAATAAATAGGAGTCTGATGTAGGAGTCCTTGTTGTTGAGATGCTCTAGGGATGAGTGTAGGGCCAGGGAAATGGCATCTGCTGTGGACCGGTTGCGACGGTATGCGAATTGCAGAGCATCAAGGCGTTCTGGGAGTATGGGGGTGATGCGCTTCATGATCAACCTCTCGAAGAAATTCATTATGACTGAAGTCAGGGCCACCGGACGGTAGTCATTGAGGCACGTTGCCTGATTCTTCTTTGACATTGGTATAATGGTGGTCTTCTAGAAGCAGGTGGGGACCTCAGAGTGGATTAGGGACAGGTTAAAGATGTCCATGAACACCTCTATCAGCCAGTCCGCGCAAGCTCTGAGTGCACGACCAGGGATCCCATCCGGGCCCGTCGCCTTCCGGGGGTTCACTTTCAGGAAGGCCGATCTGACTTCGGAGCTATGATGGTGGGTATGGGTGAATTATGGGCTGCTGGGGCACTCGACAGCGGATTGTTGGCTACCTGCTCGAACCGAGCATAGAATGCATTGAGTTAATCGGGAGGGGTGCGCTGCTGCCGGAGATACTGCTCGGCTTCGCTTTGTAGCCCATTACGTTGTTTAGTCCTTGCCACAATCGCCGAGAGTTTGCCTGTGACTCTAGCATGTTTGATATTCTCTCTTGGCATCTCGGATGGCTTTGCGGAGGTCGTACCTGGATTTCTTGTATAGGTCAGGGTCGTCTGACTTGAATGCCTCAGATCTGTCCTTCAGTAGGGAGTCAATCTCGCGATCGAGCCATGGTTTCCGGTTGGGGAACGTACATACTGCTTTCTTTGCCATGCAGTCCTCCACACATTTGCTGATGAAGTCTGTGACGGTGGTGGCATACTCATTTAAGTTGGTAGCTGAGTTCTTAAATATGGACCAGTCCACTGAATCTAAACAGTCACGTAAGAGCTCTTCTGTTTCCTCGGACCAGCATTGCACGACCTTCTTAGTTGGATTCTCCTGCGTGAGTTTCTGCTTGTATGCCGGAGGAAGGAGCACCGTCTTATGGTCTGATTCCCCAAAGTGTGGTCGGGGGATGGAACGGTAGGCGCCTTAATTTTTGAGCAGCAGTGGTCAAGAGTGTTGTTGCCCCTGGTGGGACAGGAGATGTATTGGTGGAATTTTGGCAGTACACTCTTGAGGTTGGCCTTGTTGAAGTCTCTGGCCACGATGAACAAGGCCTCCGGGTGTTCTGTTTTGTATAACTGTGTACAGTTCGTCCAGTGCCTTCCTCACTTCTGCCTGGGGTGGGATGTAGACCGCTGTGATAATGGCTGAAGTGAACTCACGTGGAAGATAGTATGGGCGGCACTTCACGGCCAGGTATTCCAGGTCTGGAGAGCAGTAGGTCGCTAGGGTCGCCACATCCAAGCACCAGGAGGAGTTGATGAGGAGGCAAACCCCTCCACCTTTCGCTTTGCCTGATGACACGGTGCGGTCCGCCTGGTGAATTGAGGGTGGCCCCTCAATCTGAAGACCCCTTCAGAGTTTGGTCTCCTCTCCTTCAGAAACCTTGGAGCTGCAGCCTCCCACCCCCCCCCCCCCACCCCCCTCCCACCCCGATGCTGAGACCACCTTCCCCCATCTCCCCAGGGTGTCTTTCCAACGGTACCGGACTTAGTCCCAGGCAGAGTGCTGCAGTACTGCTTCTGGCCACTACAGCACCATGCCTGGCCCCCATTCCAAGGGCAGACAGAAGTCTTGTCCACTGCCAATCAATGCTGAAGTGAGTGTTAAATGGCAGCGGGCTTCCAAGAGTTGGCAGTAGCGCGTTTCACACCGACTCTTGGGTTGGTGAGCACAGATTGCTCCCGATCCTTAAAATTCGACCCAATGAGATCAAGGGCCAGCTAATCGCCTTTTATGATGTTCTACGAGGAAGAAATGTTGGCCAGGACTCTGACGTAACTCCTCTCCTCTGGGACTAGGGCTGACGGATTAATTATGTCTTCTGAGTTGGAATCCTGCAGTGCACAAGTGCCTGCATCTCTAGAGAGGGATTGGATCCATGACCTTCTGCAGTGAGAATGTTTACGCCATGGCTAACCCTTCAGGTGCTCATGGCAGTCAGGAAGGAGCAATTATTGAAGAATTCCTCATCTTTGTAGCCAACAGTGAAAGGCGAGTACTTGAAAAAAAGAAAGAAATAGGAATGTGAAGAATGTGAATTAGCACAGTAGCGTTGAAAACAGAGTTTGCTGACACGAGCAATGATTTCAAAAGGAAATGAGATGGGTACTTGAGGGAAACAATCTTGTACAGTGGGGGAATGTTGCTGAGTGGATTGCTCTACAGAGAGCTAATATGATCTTGAAGTGCCATACATAGAAAATAGGAGCAGGAGGAGGCCATTCAGCCCTAAGCCTGCTTCACCATTCATTATGACCACGGCTGATCGTCCAAAGGCCTGTTCTCGCCTTCGCCTTTATACTTTGATCCCTTTCGTCCCGCATGCCATATCTAACTCCTTCTTGAAAACACGTTTTGGCCCCAACTACTTTCTGTGGTAGCAAATTCCAGAGCTTACCACTCTCTGGTTACAGAAATTTCTCCTCATCTCAATTCTAAATGGTTTGCCCCGTATCCTCAGGCTGTGACCCCTGATTCTGGACTCCTACACAACCAGGAACATCCTTCCTGCATCCACCCTATCTAGTCCTGGTTTCCATGAGGTTCCCTCTCATTCTTCTGAACTCCAGTGAATATAATATGAACTGACTTATTCTAAGCAGCAAGTAATGGACAGAGCTAAGCGATCTCTCCACCAATGGATCAGATCTAAGCTCTACTTTCCTGCCACATCCAATTGTGAATGGTGGTGTACAATCAAACAACTCACTGGCGGAGGAGGCTCCTCAAATATCCCCATCCTCAATAATAGAGGTGCCCAGCACATATGTGGCAAGGCTGAAGCATTCGCAATAATCTTCAGCCAGAAGTGTGAAGTGAATGATTCATTTTGGTCTCCACCAGAGGTCCCCAGCACCATAGATACCTGCACCATAGGCCCTGGATACTGCAAAGTCTATGGGCCTTGACAATATACCAGCAATAGGACTGAAGACTTGTGCTCCAGAACCTGCTGTGCGCCTAGCCATCTGTCCCAGTACAGCTACAACACTGGCATCTATCCGGCAATGTGGAAAATTGCCCAGGTATGTCCTATACACATGAAAGAGGATAAATGCCACCCAGCCAATTACCGCCCGATCAGCCTACTCTCCATCATCAGCAAAATGCTGGAAGGAGTCATCAACTGTGCTATCAAGCGGCACTTACTCAGCAATAACCTGGGCTGGCATTCTCCAGTTGTTGCAATACACTTTTCCCATCAGCAGCACACCTCTGACCGTGGACTGACCTCCAACAACCGGTTGTGAGGGTTGGAGGTCAGTCATCTCAGTCCCGGGACATCACTGCAGGAGTCTGCTTGTGTCTTACAGTGAAGATCCTTGGGCCCAACCACCTTCAGCTGTTTCATCAATGAACTTCTTTCCAACATAAGGTCATATGTGGGGTTGATCGCTGATGATTACACAATGTTCAGCACCATTTGTTACTCCTTAGACACTGAAGCAGTCCATGTGCAAATGCAGCAGGACCTGGACAATATTTAAGCTTGGGCTAACAGGTGGCAAGTAATATTTGCGCCACACAAGTGCCAGGCAATGACCATCTCCAGTAAGATCATGGAATCGCTACAGTACAGAAGGAGGTCATTCGGCCCATCGAATCTGCACCCTGGAAAGAGCACCCACCCAAGCCCACTCGTCCACCCTATCCCCATAACCCAGTAACCTCAGCTAACCTTTTGGACACTAAGGGGCAATTTAGCTTGGCCAATCGACCTTTCCTGCACATCTTTGGACTGTGGGAGGAAACTGGAGCACACGGCTGCTGTGTTTGTGTAACCTACCTCTTCACTCACCTGATGAAGGAGAGATGCTCCGAAAGTTTGGGATTCCAAATAAACCTGTTGGAATTTAACCTGGTGTTATCAGACTTCTGACGGTAATGAGTAGGTGAGCATTCTCGTCTTCTTGTTTAAGCAAAGGGTACGCACCGTAAGTACGACAGAGGAATGGCTGATGATCTCAGTTCCAAAGCGACTAATATTCCAGAGGTGGATGAGGTATGTGGTCTTTGTGAAGGTGAGGCCATGGGTGTGGAAGCATCTGAGCACGGAGTGGGGTGGGGGTTGGGTGGCAGGACACCAAGTTTGGTTCCAGCTGGGGCAGTGATGGAAGAAGGGGATTGAATCGTTTATGAGGGTATTGTGGAAGCAGAGACAATGGCTTTGATTTTCTTAATGTTTAGAGAATCACGCCTCATTGAGGACTGGACGGCGAACAAGCTGTCCGCCAGCATAGAACCAGGGAACGGGTTTGAGAGAGATGTTGGCGTAGCAGAGCTGGTTGGCAGCCAGAGATCACTTTTCTCCTGCCTATTATTTTAAATTTTGGTCCATCTAAACTGACCTGCAACCTGACATTGTTTTTATTGCTGAGTTCCACACAGCTCAGTTCCTTCATGATGAACTGTGATTATGTTTTTTGAATGTTATATTGTTGATTGATGAGGGCCAGTATTCTGCACAGAGCTGATGTATGATTCTGTGAGTGCAATTCCAGCAATAGCATTTTACCTCTTCACAATTTCTCATATTAAAACTGTTACCAAGTCATCATTTATACAAACCTTGGACTTAAGACTCTCACTCCATCTTCTTCTGAGCCATTCAGTGAGCTGTCACTCAGGTAGGACTGTATTTATTAATTGACTATCGCTTTATCTTCAACAATCCACTACAAGGTCATCATTTATGCAGATTCTCAGCCTCATTATAGGCTTGGCTCCGATTTAAGCGATTGACCTGCTTGTCATGCTCTTCATTAACATGCTGCGAACATTCTTTAAATCTTTAAAGAAGCAATTTTTGCGTAGCCATTTAAAAAATATAATTGTCACAAGTAGGCTTACATTAACACTGCAATGAAGTTACTGTGAATAGCCCCTAGTTGCCTCATTCTGGCACCTGTTCGTTTTTTTTCTGACGGATTACACGTGTGAGTTCTGATGCCTGTGGGAGGGGAGAAGAGAGGGATTACAGCGGCATGTATTGCCATTACTATCACTTGACCATATATGCAAATCTCACCTTCCGCAAACCGATGGCCCTCTTGATCACTGCCCTTGTGGTGGTGTGACTCCGATTGTAACCCTCCTCTGCTTCTGTCCTGAGGTGCCGGAGAAGTGTCGTAAGCCGCCTTTTCAATGGATAGACCTTGTCACCCAGCAGCCACCAATCCAGCAGAGCTGGAGCACCGAACAGCCTTGCCGCTTGGAGTGTCAGAGGACGCGTGTGTCCCAGGACCGGCCAGGGGACTTTGCATAGTCTTGCATAATCTGTGTCTTGCGCTCACAAATTGTAGAATCTCTAAGCGGAAAGTAAAATCCAGGCCCAGGTTTCTCAATGAATTGAGTTGGAACGGGCTCGCTGCACTTCCTCATTGGTCACTCATCCGATAGCACAATACTGTCCCTGTAGTCAAAGAGGAATTGGAACACCTCAGCAGGTCTGGCAGCATCTGTGAAGAGAGGAACAGAGTTAATGTTTGAGCTCGATCACCAAACCATACACAACCCTCATTCTATGAGTAGTGGCCACAAGTATTTCAACTGCAAGTGACAGGCTAATGACCCATACTTACCCAATCTTAGAAAATGAATCTGACACTGCAGTGTGAAAATTATTGCCCATGGGTGGATCATTAATCATTTTGTATTAGACTCTTGCTTAGTGTGCTGCATCACTAAACAAACGTCTTGAGTTTCTATAAACACTTTTGAGGTAGTGTGGCCCCTTTAAAGGATGACATCAGTTACGGGCCGAAAGCCTATGGGGACACAACACGTGAACGTAAGCCTATCAGAAGTTTAGGCATGATAACGGAAGAAGAGAAACAAAACGTAACATTACTCACTGTTTGCGGCCCACAAACATACTCGTGCTAAGTTTAACAATTCCCGAAGTTCCAGACTCCAAGTCCTTTGAGCCATTGGTGCAGTTAGTGAGGGACCACTGTAACCCCCGAACCTCCAGCATTATGGACAGACACAAGTTTCATTCAGCCATCAGAGGTCTGGGTGAAATGGTATCTGCTTTCATAGCCAGACTTCGACAAATGTCTGAACATTGTGAATTTGGTACTTCTTTCAGCGACATGCTGCGTGACCGGTTGGTCTGTGGGATCAACAAACTAAATATTCAGAAGAAGTTGCTGACAGAAACTAAGATATCCTTGGACAAGGCCATTGAGTTGGCTCAAGGGAATTTAAGCGCTGAGAAAAACGCTTTTGAATTGCACAGTGGGGAGACCAAGATGAAACAGTTATGGCAAGAAGCGCTGACCGCTAGAGGTTCCCGAAGAGAGGGAGCAGTGGTGCCCGAAAAGACAAAAAGTGACAGGTAGTCACAAAACTTAGAGATTTGTTGCTGTGGTGGGGGCGAACACTCCAAGGACAGATGCAGATACAAATAATTCAGCTGTTTCAAAAGTGAGAAGAAAGGCTATTTGCAAGCCAGGTTCAGAGATACACAGTCCAATTCAAGTCCCCAGAAGAATGACGCCAATCAAGTCAACAAGATAGAGGGTGACCCTGAAGAAACATTAGAAGTGTACAATCTTAAAATGGTGATTTTAAGTAAAACTCCCCATTGAGATCACCTTTGTCATCAATGGCCATCCATTCAAAATGGAGGTCTTAAATATGCCAAGTTAGATTAAAGCCAGCTTAATAATAATAGCTTATTGCCACAAGTAGGCTTCAATTAAGTTACTGTGAAAAGCCCCTAGTCACCACATTCCAGCAACTGTTCGGAGAGGCTGGAACGGGAATTGAACCCGTGCTGCTGGTCTTGTTCTGCATTACAAGCCAGATGTCTTAGCCCACTGTGCTAAACCACCTTGACTAGGAAAAGAGTCAAGAAACTTGTTACTTATAAATACCCAGAAATGCTTGTTCCAACATACAAGATTGCCTTTCGGTATGCCACCGGCCTGTGCGATATTCCAGCCCACGGTGGAGAGCCTATTGCAGGGAATTCCGAAGGCTGTTATATATTTGGACGATGTCCTGGTAACAGGTGAACACCAGGGGAGCACAGAGCGAATTTGGAAATAGTCCTGAAGAGGTTTAAAGAAGCTGGCATTTGGTTGAAGCATGTTTCAGGCAGATGAAGTCATGTATTTAGGTTTTAGATTTGATGCAAAGGGGTTACACCCGCTTGAAGATAAGATAAAGGCAATCAAAGGGGTTCCAGAACCAAAGAATGCATCGGAATTGAAGTCTTTTCTTGGGATGGTCAATTATTATTGCTGCTTTTTGCCCAACCTTCAACCTGTCAACCAATTTGGCAAACCTGCATCAACTTTTTTAAAAAACACCAGCATTGGAAGTGGGAGGAGGCCCAGATGAAGTCTTATGATCAGGTCAAGCAGGCCCAGCAGTCACTGACCTTTCTGGTCCATTTCAACCCGGATAAACCCATTGTTGTTACTAGTGATGCATCTCCAGAAGGCATCGGTGTGGTACTCTCACACAAAATGGACGATGTGGTGGAAAGGCCTGTTACCTTCACATCCCAAACACTGTCAGACGCTGAAAGGAAATAGACGCAGATCGACAAAGAAAGCCTGACCGTCATTGATGCTGTAAGAAAATGTCACAACACATATATGGTCGCATTTTACCATTGACTCAGACCATAAACCTTTACTTGGTACCTTCTGTAAAGGTAAGTCCATCCTGCCAGTATCCTGCCAGTAGCCCAATGGCGGCACATTCATATACCTTTCAGATGCAGCGTAAAGTTGCAGGGAAAGTGAGAAAATCAAGATTAAAAGAGGAGATAGAAGTGCAGGATAGCGATGTGGCGAATGGGACAGAATGGGTGAATGTCATTTTGCACCAAGGAACTATAAAAGAGCAGGGAAATTTGACCATAGAACAAATGTAAAAGCTTTGTATCGAAATGCACAAAGCATTTTCAACAAAATTAATGAATTAACTGCAAATAGAGACAAATGGGTACGGCTTGGCGTGATTACTGAGACATGGTTACAAGGAGATCAGGGGCAGGATTTCCCCCCCCTCCCTCCCCGGGTCAGGGCGGAGAATCGTCGGGGGGGGCGGTGTGAATCCCGCCCCCGCCGGTTGCCGAATTCTCCAGTGCCGGAGATTTGGCGGGGGTGGGAATCGCGCCGCGCCGGTCGGCGGCCACTAGCAGCGCCCCCCCCCGGCGATTCATCGGCCCCCAATGGGCCGAGTTGCCGCCCGTTTTCTGCCAGTCCCGCCGGCTTAAATTGGAGTAGGTCCTTACCGGCGGGACCTGGCAGCGTGGGCGGCCTCTGGGGTTCTCGTGGGGGGGGGGGGGGGGGGGGGGGGGGGGGCGGTGGGATCTGGCCCCGGGAGGTTCCCCCACGATGGCCTG
The DNA here is from genome assembly GCF_902713615.1 of Scyliorhinus canicula. Classification (NCBI taxonomy): domain Eukaryota; kingdom Metazoa; phylum Chordata; class Chondrichthyes; order Carcharhiniformes; family Scyliorhinidae; genus Scyliorhinus; species Scyliorhinus canicula. Next base: position 63,971,669 of record NC_052158.1, on the reverse strand, counting down.
AGCCGCGATCGGGGCCCACCGATCCGCGGGCGGGCCTGTGCCGTGGGGGCACTCTATTCCTTCGCATCGGGCACTGTGGTCCTCCGCCATGGCCGATACGGAGACGACCCCTCCCGTGCATGTGCTGGGACGACGCTGGCGCTCCCTTGTATGCGCCAACTCGCGCCCTTCGGCGCTGGTTGGCGTGGTGCCAAGCCCCTTCCCCGCTGGCCGGTGGGGCGCAAACCACTCCGGGGCGGGCCTATCCCCTGAAGATGGGGATGATTCCGCACCTTTGGGGTGGCCCAACGCCAGAGTGGTTCACGCCACCTCTTCCTGCAGGAGTTGCCCGCCCCGCTGATTATGGCAAAATCCCGCCGAATGTCTGGGAATTAAATATCAAAGGGTACGCAGTATTTCAGAAAGATAGACTAAAATAAATGCACTGGCCAGGTGTTATGTATGGTGGCTGGAGATCGACAAGGACATCGAAGTTATGGTCGATCGGTGTGACCACTGTCAGTCTGAACACACCCTTGCGCCTCCAGCACGTTTTCACCCGTGGGTGTGGCCAAGGCGTCGGTAAACAAGACTCCAGATAGACTTTACAGGTCCCTTTTTGGGTTTGATGTTTTTGATTGTCGCCCACTCGAAGTGGCTAGCTGGCCAACCAAGCGTTCGACCACCACTGCAGCCTCAGCGGACAAGCTACACCAAACCTTTGCCATTCACGGCCTGCCCGAGGTGATTGCCTCAGCCTTCACAGCCACAGAATTTTAACTCTTTGTGAAATCCATTGGATCCTGCAGGTAAGGATAGTACCCTCCGACCCTGCATCAAACTGGCTGGCTGAAAGAGCTGTCCAAATTTTCAAACCATTGATGAAGAAACAAGCTTGTAGACCATTACTGCTTTGCTTGGCTAACTTCCTACTCTCGTACATTCAACCCCGCACACCACCACTGGGGCTACCCCGCCTGAGTTGTTAATGGGCTGGCACCTCAGCACCCGGCGCAACCCCATTTTTGCCAAATTTGTCAGGGAAGGTGGAGGCTAAGCAAGCCTCACCGTAAAGTCACCATGATACAGCTAACAAGGGCAGGTTGTTTCAAGCAGATTTAGTGTAGGTATGGGACTTTGGTTTCCTGGAAGGGCTGTTGTTAGGACTGGGGCAGTATCATCTGTCTTAGACTTACTTTCAGGACACTGAGGAGGAGAAAATATGACATCTCCGAAAAGGGGCAGGAGGATCCAATCCCAGTTACCAGTATATCACTGGCTTAGGCGGTAGTTTTAGAACCAAGATCTTCTCAAGGGGATTCTTCAAGGGCCACCACGGGAGCTGATGTGGTCATCAACATGGCCCCTGTTGTGAACTCCACAGATCCGCCTGCCAATGCTGAAGACGAAGATGCTCCTAATCTGGAACAGCCAGTGGCCAAGTTGAGACATTCGGTCAAGGTAGGAAATCGCCTGATAAACTTGCCTTCTGAACTCTATTTTAAGCTCCCTACTGTAACACTTTTGTGTTTTTAGAACTGTAAATAAGAGTTGCTCTGTTTTGGTATTACAAGGATCTGTAAGGGAACTTAAGGAGGGGAGGAATGGGGTACTGTGCCTCCTTTAAGGGGCAACACTTCTTGGACTCCATGATGGGCCTAGAGCCTATGGGACACAGTTTGCAAATGTAAGCCTATCAGGAGTTTAGGTGTGATTCTGATTGCTGGAACTTGGTCAGAATTAGTCCAGGAGTCATGGGAACAAGACCTGTGTATTCATTGTGTTGTCCAATGTATAGATCTCCTTAGTTCAATAATCCTCTTTTGTGTTTCAACACTACCGCGCTGATCGCCTCGCAATAAAACACCTTTCATGACCTGAAAGGTGACTCAAATCATTTTACAAACAGTGAATTACTTCTTTGAATTGTAGCCACTGTAGTATTCTGGCAAATATGACAGCCAATTTGTGCACAGAAAGCTCCCAGCTAATGACCAGGTAATCTTTTACGAGTAATGTTGAGTAAGTGATGACCAGGGCATGAAGCAGAATTCCCTTGCTCTTCTTCAAAATATGATGTGCAACCTTTTACATCAACCTGGGGGGACAGTGAACACCTCAGTTTAATGTCTCGCTTGAAAGGCCACGTGACCAACTCCCTCAGGTATGAACAGGTGTGTCCAGTTGGATTGGGACTTGAATCTACAGCCTCTGCCTCAGTAATAAGAGAGATGCCAAGAGATAGAATCTGCAATTTTTGGCATGAAGTTTTCAACATATGTACCAGAACCGGCATGAATCAAAAGCCCCCGTGAAGTTTGGAGAAAAGTGCTTTCATCACCTCGTCTCGGATGAAGTGAGCCCGGAGTGAGGAGGGAGAGTGGGTGGAGTTCGGGTGTCTGAAAATTCAGGGTTGGTGGGTAAACCGGATTTGGGTGGGATCAAACATCAGGAGAGGAGGTGTGGGGAGGGGAGAATCAGGACTCATTCAGGAGAGGAGGCCGAGTGTGAGCAAAGGGTTGGAGGATTCAGACGTCACAAGAAGAGGCCGGGTGGGTGGGGGTGGCTCGGGAGTCGGCGAAGGAGTCCAGATTGGGGAGGAGATAATTGGAGGTCAGGTGGTGATAAAGGAGTGGGGTTTGAAACAGAAACTAGTGGATTGGGACAATGGTGGTGATGGGGAAGGAGAGGAGGCTAAGTATCTGGCACGGGAGACAGACTGGTCATTTTATTTTTGATTTGATTTCTTCCCACATGTACTGAAGTACAGTGAAAAGTAGTTTCTGCTGCCAAGGGAACGTACACAGTATGTACATAGTAGACAAAGAGAACAATCAACAGAGAACATTGACAAATGATACATCGACAAACAGTGATTGGTTACAGTGCCCAATGGCCCAAACAAAGCAAATACATGAGCAAGAGCAGCATAGGGCATCATGAATAGTGCTCTTACAGGGAACAGATCATTCCAAGGGAGAGTCATTGAGGAGTCTTGTAGCTGTGGGGAAGAAGCTGTTCCTATGTCTGGATGTGTGGGTCTTCAGTCTTCTGTACCTTTGAAATTTGTAATTTTCTTTGTTCTTTTTTTTACAAGGGGTCACGATTTCAAGGTGAGAGGAGGAAAGTTTAAGGGAGATGTGCGAGGAAAGTTTTTTATGCAGAGGGTGGTGGGTGCCTGGAACGCTTTGCCAGCGTAGGTGGTAGAGGCGGGCACGATAGCATCATTTAAGATGCATCTGGACGGGCGGGGAACAGAGGGAAGTAGATCCTTGGAAAATGGGCAACAGGTTTAGACCAAGGACCTGGATCGGCGCAGGCTGGGAGGGCCGAAAGGCCTGTTCCTGTGCTGTAATTTTCTTTGTTATCTTGTTCTTTGTTCTTTGTTCTGCCCGATGGAAGGGTCTGGAAGACGGCAATGCTTGGGTGGGAGGGGTCTCTGATAATGCTGTCTGCCTTCCTGAGGCAGCGGGAGGTGTATACAGAATGAATGTGGGGGTGGCAAGTTTGTTTGATGCGCTGGGCTGAATTCACCACACTCTGCAGTTTCTTGCTGAATACGAGCACTCCCATCAAATAGGGTGGGGATCCCTAAACTCTGTATCGCTCAAACTCTGCATAAAGTTGACCAGTTTAGGTATCAACACAGAGTATTTTATTTCTTTCTATAACTTGGTATGGACTCCCTTCGTGGTCCACTAAACTGGTGATCAGGGTTCAACTGGTTTTCTGTCGACTCTGCAACTCTGTCAGTTAAGCCATCTCTCTAACTCTGCTGGTTGCAGGTTGGACTCTTTGCATTTACCATGTCTCTGTTCAGAACATTGGATGCGTTTGACACCAATGGGGAGGAGTAGACTCAGTATGCGGAGAGAATGCACTGCTTTTTCATGGCCAGTAGTATCACGGAGAATGATTGCCAGACAGTAATTTGGTTAACTGCCTGCAGCGCATATACCTATGGTGTGATAGGGAGCCTCGCCTATCCTGCAGCGTCTGACACTCATATTTCCGAGCAACTAGTAACACTATCAGGGCAACATTTCCACCTTAAGTAGGATTCCACGTTAAGTAAGATTAAGTAGGGTGCTCTTTCCAAGGGCCAGTGCAGACTTGAAGGGCTGAATGGCCTCCTTCTGCACTGTAGGGATTCTATGATTCTACTCTATCTGTAATTGTGCAGATATCACTTTAATACCACGGAAATTCACCCCAAGTGAAGTGTCACTGACTTTTGTCGAGATTATGAAAGATAGCCGAATTTTGCGAATATGGTATGTCCCTGTCGGAAATGCTGCGTGGCCACTCAGAGGAAATTGTTGGCCGAACCGTCCTTAAACCTGCAGCAAGCTGTGCAAATTCCATTGTCACGCGAAAGCACCAAACGAGGGGTGCAAGAAATTCAGGGAATGGAAGTGAGCACCTAAGCGTGAGCACCCCCTCTCCCGGCGATGCCCCCCCCCCCCCCCCCCCCCCCCCCCCGCCCCCCACAAAGCCGGTACTCCACCCTGGGCCGAGGGCCGTACAGGTCCAGCCCATAGTTGAAGACCGCGTTGTCCTGAAGGGATACCTCCCCAGAGTCTGCAGAGGGAGAACCAGGCTGTTGTGGGACATGTGATCATAGACCCCGACGTGAGAGCAAGTCGCAGGTCAGTCAGCGGTCCCGACGCCCCAGTAGAGGTAGACACGTGCCTAGGGCCCATACTTTCCGTTTGGATGAACCAGAGGAGGAGGATTGCATGTAGCTCAATTGTGTGGTGGCACCTCGGACTGAGGCCATCAAAATTGCTGTGCAAGTGAACGGACACCTATTGGATATGGAGTGTGATATCGGTGCTGCAGTTTCTGTTGTAGAGAGGCAGATTTGAGACCGCATTAAGAAAGAAGAGCAACATTTCGATTTGATGGACACTGAGGCCCGATTGGCCACTTAAAGGACGAGCCACTGGATATTGAAGGGACCACCATGACGCCGGTGGTTTTTGGACGGCAGTCAATACGCCTCCTGCAAATTGTAGTGAAGGGACATGTTCCCAGCTTCTTAGGCCGTGCGAAGTACTGGGAAAGGAACCAAGCAGGAGTATCTGGACAACTTTTTAAATTTTTTAATTTAATTTTTTTTAATTATAAATTTAGAGTACCCAATTAATTTTTTCCAATTAAGGGGCAATTTAGCCAGGCCAATCCACCTACCCTGCACATCTTTGGGTTGTGGGGGCGAAACCCACGCAAACACAGGGAAAATGTGCAAACTCCACACGGACAGTGACCCAGCATCGGGATCGAACCTGGCACCTCGGCGCCGTGAGGCAGCAGGGCTAACCACTGCGCCACCGTGCTGCCCACATCTGGAAAACTTGGCGGAAGTTCTCCGGCGTTCTTCGGAGTCTGCCATCCACCTGCAAAGGGTCAAAAAAAAATTCCAAAATGGCACTGGAGCGTGGGAACTCTCTATAATAATTTTTTATAATGATCTTTATTGTCACAAGTAGGCTTACATTGACACTGCAATGAAGTTACTGTGAGAAGCCCCTAGTCAGCACACTCCAGCACTTGTAAGGGTAAAATTCCAAATTACCTAACAGCACGTCTTTCGGGACTTGTGGGAGGAAACCGGAGCACCCGGAGGAAACCCACGCAGACACGGGGAGAACGTGTGGACTCCCATCAGACAGTGACCCAAGCCGGGAATCAAACCTGGGATCCTGGAGCTGTGAAGCAACAGTGCCATCCATTATGCTGCTGTGCTTCCCTGTCTCTGATCTCTCCGAGCTCTTCCCCACAGATCCTCTTCCTACATCTTTTATGACCGTACTAACCTTTTAAAACTCAATTCTAAAACTAATACTATCTCTAACTATGCTCTTTTATGTTTAATTACAGGTCTGGAGATCCTCCGATCCAACCCATGTGGCCTGACGTGACCCGACCTGGCATGACTGGTTCAGCAACCCGACCCTGAACCTCAACTTTGAAGCAGAAGAGGCTCGCGCAGAGGCCCTACCTCGCATTAGAATCAGCCAGGTTCCCGGAGCGCCCAACCCGGCCTATGAAGTGCCCCCGGCTCTCGAAGTACCCAACACAGTTCCCGACCACGTGGCATGACCCGACCCGATCCGGAGAGGACACCCAGTGCCCCGACCATCCGGCAGGAGGAGAATCGATGTGTAGGCCCCACCAGGCCTCAATCGAGACCTATCCTCAGGTACATCCTACCCGACTACCAACGCTGGAACTGACCACGTGACCAGGCCCAACATGACACAAGAAGACCCTGCCAGCGACCTAAACCTGGATTAAACACACCCAAAACAGAAAAAACCCACGCGAGGAACCGAATATGGCGAAAGGTGAACTCGCCTCCTCGCAGTACGCCGAGGCCTCACAGATTGGCGGACATGCCCCCCCCCCCCCCCCCTTCCCCCACTGGTGACCCCAAAATCGCAGCCAGCACCCGGGACCCCCAAGGCACAACCACTTACCTTCCACAAGGTCAGATTTCTCCCATTGGATCCCAGGACCATCCAAAAGCAGCCGGCAACCTCAAAAGTGAGGGAAATGTTCCAGTCTTGAGGTGAGACTAAAACAACACGATTTTAAGTCTCTTCTCCCCTGCATACTCCTATCAAACATCCAAGCGATTGAAAACAAGGTGGACAAGCTTAACGCGAGACTTACCTCTCAGAGGGAAGTAAGAAACTGCTGTGTGCTCTGTTTCACAGAGAAATGGCTTACTCCCGCCTCACTGGACTGTGCCATACAACCTGAGGGGTACTCAATTCATCGGATGAACCACACGGCGTCATCAGGCAAAGCAAAAAGTGGAGGGGTTTGCCTCCTCATCAACTCCTCCTGGTGCTCAGACGTGGCGACCCTGGTGAACTACTGCTCCCCATACCTGGAATACCTGACTGTGAAGTGTTGCCTGTACTACCTTCTACAGGAATTCACTTCTGCCATCATCACAGTGGTCTAATCCCACCCCAGGAAGAAGTGAAGAAGGCGCTTGATGAATTGTACACCGCTATAAATAACAGTGAAACAGAATACTCAGAGGCCTTGTTCATCATGGCTGGGATTCCAATCTCCTGGCCCACCAGGAGCCACAACATCCTAGACCACTGCTACACAAACATCAAGGGCACCTACCGATCCATCCCCCGACCGTACTTCGGAAAATTGGACCACAAGAGGGTGCTCCTTCTCCCGGCATATAAGCAGAAACTTAAGCAGGATATTCCGCTTAAGAAGGTCATGCAGTGCTGGTCCGAAGCAACGGAAGAGCTCCTACGTGATTGCTTGGAGTCAGTGGACTGGTCCATATTCAAGAACTCAGCGGCCAACCTTGACAGGTGTGCCACATCATCACAGACTTTATCAGTAAGTGTCGAAGATTGCGTGCCAAAGAAGGTAGTATGTGCGTTCCCCAACTGGAAACCATGGTTTAACCAGGAGAACTATTCCAACTCAAGTCCAGCTCTGAGGCGTTCAAGTCAGGCGACCCTGACCTTTACAAGAAATCCAGGTTCAACCCCCACAAAGCCATCAGGGACACAAGAGACAATACCAGACTAAGCTAGAGTCACAAACTCTAATGACACGGACTCACGTTGGTTGTGGCAAGCTTTAAACAAAATAACGGGCTACAAAGGGAAGTCGAGTAGAATCTCTGGCAACATAACACCTCAATGAGTTCTGTGCTCATTTCAAGCAGGAAGCCAAAGAATGTTGTCAACTGTCCCAACAGCCTTGGACACACCCATATCTACCATCACAGCCTTAGAAGTCAGATCAGCATCCTTGAAAGTGAACCCTAGGAAGGCGCCGGGTCCTGAAGAAGCCCCTGGTCATGCACTCAGATTCTGTGCTGACCAACTAGTGGGTGTGTTCGTAAAAATCATCTTCAATGTCGCTCTACTCCATTCCCACCTGCTTCAAGACCACCATCATACGGTGCCAAACAAGAGCCAGGCAACTTGCCTCAATGACTTCCACCCAGTGGCCTTGACATCTATCATTATGAAGTGCTTCGAGAGCTTGGTCATGAGTCACATCAACTCTATACTTCCAGAATGTCTTGATCCACTGCAATTTGCATACTGCAACAACCGGTCCACAGCAGACGCCATCTCCCTGGCCCTACACTCATCTCTGGAGCATCTCGACAACAAGGACTCCTATGTCAGACATTGACTACAGCTTCGCCTTCAGCACCATAATCCCAGCCAAGCTCATAACCAAAATCTAAAACCTAGAACTTGGCTCCTCCCTCTGCAACTGGATCCTCGATGTCCTGACCCATAGACTACAATCAGTAAGGATAAACAATGACACCTCCTCCACGATAATCCTTCATACCCCCGCAAGGCTGCATACATAGCCCCAAACTCTACTCCCTATACACACACGACTGTTGAGTAATGCGTAATCACATTAGGTAGAGGTGACCAATTCTTCATAAAGTTCTTTGTGAACGAAAAGTTCTTGTCCACTGAATCTGATGCCTGAGCGGGAAGAACAGAAACCCAAGAGGGTCAAGGTGCCGACATGAGGAAGGTTGTCGAGACAGGTTCAGAGATGGAGACCCAATCATCGGTGGTCTCGGCGAAGAGTCCACAGTGCAGCAGGCTCCAGCAGAGATTCCAATTTGGCATTCCAATCGGAAGTGACGTTCACCTTCCCTGTCCTTCACCGTGGGTGCAGGACGCACAGCCGGAGAAGAAGCGAGCCCGGTGCCCCGTCCTTGCCACAGTCAACATAGGATTCTTCGGATTTTGGTGGGGAGGGGTGTCATAACCCGCATGGGACTTACAAAATGGCAATGATTAAACTCCCACGAGTCTCGCTGAATATGAGCTTTAACGGGGGCAGGGAACTCTAAACCATAGTTAAACTTCAGTATAAAGTTGGCCAGTTTGTGTACCGACATAGAGGAGAGACCCGGCTGGGATCTTTTGTGCATGTAATTAATAGTTATTGTAATAAAACTTTATTTCTTTCTGCAACACAGTGTGGACTACATTCGTTGTCTACCAAAAGATGCAAACAAATTCTTCTGAGGCGGACCTGCTCACCCTGAGTGAGGGTCACTTCCAATCATCATCGGACATTTAATTGAAACTGTTCAGACTCATTTCACTTGAAAGCCCCATCACAAACAGAGACAGCGAGGCCTCAATCACAAAGTGTCAACTCTGGGTTATTTTCAGCCAGCCTGTGGGAGTGTCTCTCGCTCTGCGTAGCCAGTCTCTTCACATCACCTTTCAGTAGTTTTAGTCTGTCTCCCAGTCTTTTCTTCTCTGTCTGCCTGCTGTCACTGGTTTAACCTTGAACTTAAAGACAAGGGGCGCGATTCTCCGCCCCCCACGCCGGGTGGGAGAATAACGGGAGGGCCTTCCAACATTTTTCACGCCCTCCCGCTATTCTCCCCCCCCCCCCACACCCGACGCACGCCACGAATCGCCGCTCGTCGTTTTTTACAGTGAGCAGCGATTCTCCGAGGCCGATGGGCCGAGCGGCCGGGCCTTTGCGTCCGTTTCAACACGGCAGCAAACACACCTGCTTGCTGCCGTCGTGAAACGGGCGCCAGATGCCCGTTTGGGGCATCTGGGGGCCCGATTGGCACGGCAGTACCACGGCCGTGCCAAGGGGGGGCACAGGCCCGCGTTCGGTGGGCACCAATCGTGGGCCGTGCGTCCGTAACGGACGCACTCTTTTCCCTCCACCGCCCCACAAGATCAAGCCGCCACGTCTTGTGGGGCGGCTGAGGGAAAAGATGCCAACTGCCCATGCGCGGGTTGGCGTTGTCCAACCTACGCATGCGCGGCTGACGTCATCGGCCTCATCCGCCGGCGTGACGCTTGCCGTGCGGCCTTGACGACCGTCGTGACGGACGGGGCTGCGCTCCTAGCCCCGCCTGGGGGGGAGAATCGGCCCCGGAAGTGGGCGTGAAGGCTGCCGTGGGTCACCGCCTGTCCCACGGCAGCCTTTACGATTCTCCGCATTTGCGGAGAATCTCGCCCAGGATGCAAGCACCCAGAATCCCCACGCACCCCCCAAAAGCAGGGTTATCTGATCGCTGACTTGAATAGAAAGTAAAGGGACGCACATTTCCACAGATCAGGGTGCATCGAGGCATTTCTCAGCTTATCCGGTTTGTGTGAAGCATAGCGGCTGTCGTAGTCTGGGTTAAATGAGGCAGTCAGGCTGTGCACAGCAAGATCCCATGTACAACCTATATCCCTGGTCGTTACAGTCTCCCGCGGTAGCTGTGGCGAAGCTAGACTGAAATGTCATCGAGAAACAGCAAGAAAACCACGAGCTAGCTGAGATTGAAAGGGAATACCCGGCCACTCCCCACTGAGAGCCATCCCAATCTGGGCCATGGTGATTCCCACTGTCCCCTCCTGAAAGCCAAGAGTACCGACTGTGGATTGGGTGGTTGGCAATGCTGTGATATGAGGGGGTGATCAGGTATTAATCGGCCTGTGTGCATACCGCTGACATTATTCTATTTAGTCCAAGGTTTCCAATATCCTTGCAGTGTACCCGCATTACTCACCATGAGTCAGAGCAGATGGTGAGGGCAGATTTAACCCTCGCACTGGGCTTAAAGTTCCTACTGGTGGGATGGAAAAGGCTCAATGGCAGTTTCATATTTGGGTAGCAACTGAAAATCTATCCCGCAGTTTTATAACAACCAGGCATTGTCACCAAAGTGTGGCCGGAAAACTGTGACATGAAGAAAGTGTGACACTTCCATGTAGTGCAAATAGTGCAAAGATCTGGCACAGATAGGGTTAACATGGAACTGAGTACAGTGCCACCCACACAGTAAGGTAAGAGAACGCACGACCCACACCAAAGTGTCAGTCCAGTGTTGGCCAAAGCCGTGTGTACAAGCAAGCGTGGAGACAACTCCGAGCTTGAACCCTTCACTGTGTTTATGTACTAGTTCTTGTTGTTAATCAATATTAACCTACTTAAGACTATGAAGACCTACCGAACAGTATGAAACAACATACAACACGGGGGCAGTGAATGGAAAACCCCAAAACCTCGCAGAAAAAACTGAAATCCTGAATTGAAGCTCCAATGAATTAACTGAGCTATTCTAAGAAGCAATCAGTGACCATGGAAGAAAGATTCTGAACGTAACTGAATGTCCAGGTGAAGTTGTTAAATTTATGTAAAGAGTTCCGCCGGTAACTTTGGATCAAAAACAATGCAACTTACCGGAGTTATTGCTGAGCTGAATGAGAAGATTCACAAGCTCAAAAAATAACTGGAAAAGAGAAAGTAATAAAAAAAATGGTTAAAATTGTGAAATTAGTGGGAATTAAGGTTTCGTTGTTGAAACTTGAACTCAAATATATGGCATGACGGGCTGTATGATGAAACAAGAGAAAATGTCATGGAGATGAACACAATGGTCGTCCGCCCTGGAAACAACGGGATTAATCAACAACTACCTATTACCACAACTGCCGAAGCGACAGAGCAGTTTAATACCAAGGAATGGAAAACATAAAATGAAAAGATACCCAGATACCAGAACAACCTCCAAGCTAATAGAGTTTACCGGCAGCGACAGAGGATATCATTCCTCCGACAGTCATGTGACTAAGATATTGAAGGGTTAAAATGTCTCCAGACCATCTGAACCTTTGAAATCAAGGACTTGAAGGGGAGGGGGGGGGGGGGAGAAGGCGAGATTGGGTAGTATTAACAATGTAAATACATGGGTGTATTAGCTAGTCCCTTTGAGAGGCGATCTACTGATGGGTCATGTGACCCATTTGCCCCATTGGTAGTTAGTGCGTGCAATTGCCAAGCAGAACACGGGCTTTTGTTCAGTTCAATACATGAGTAAGACTGGCAGCATCGTGGCTGCACTAGTCTGTACATAGCATGTTGTATAAATAAACATTCGTTGTTTGTACCTAACTTGTGGAGCCAAGTTACTACATTTGGCAATGAGGCAAATGAAAGCAGCAAGTGTGCTTGCAAGATCATCAGCTCAGAACCTGGTCCAGCTGGGGACAAGGTTGCAAAGTATAAGATAGCTGCAGACAGGCTTGCATTTGGTAGGGTAAATTCCTTCAACATCTCTGCTGAAGACCGGTTGTGGTATGAGATGCGATTAGAATTTTTCTTCAGAGCAAATGGTGTTGAGGAGGAGGGGAAGAAGAAGGTGATATATTATCAAGCGTGTGCGGGAACCAAATTTATAACAACTCATAGCCCTATGTCCTCAAACACGCCCGATGAAAGCTCATTTATAAAGATTGTGAATTTAGTAAAAGGGCACTACCACCCAAAGCCCTCTGAGACCGGGGCAGCACAGTAGCACAGTGGTTAGCACTGTCGCTTCACAGCGCCAAGGTCCCAGGTTCTATTCCTGCTTGGGTCACTGTCGGTGCAGAGTTTGCACGTTCTCCTCATGTCTGCATAGGTTTCCTCCGGGCACTCTGGTTTCCTCCCACAAGTCCCAAAAGACATGTTTGTCAGGTGAATTGGACAATCTGAATTCTTCCTTTGTGTGCCCGAACAGGCGCCGGAGTGTGGTGACTAGGAGTAACTTAATTGCAGTGTTAATGTAAGCTTACTTGATTATTAGATTTTGCAACGATTCAAATTCAATTCAATGGGGAGAGCCCAGGGGAGACCATTGCAACATACATATCAAAGCTGAGGAAAATTGCGGAACACTGACCTCGGAACAACATTAAATGATACGCTGAGGGATTGTTTGGTTTGTGGAGTCAATTATGAGGCCATGCAGAAGAAATTGCTGGAAGAAACTGAGATTAATTTTCTATAAACGTTGGAAATAGTGTCAGCAATATGAAGGGAGCCCAGGAATGTCAGAACGTGCAGAATGGCACGGTCCACCAGTTAGGGCGGGAAGCTGCAGACATCAATGGCTAAAAAGCAAAGAGACCAGTTTAGACTGGGGAGCAACTACAGAAGCTGGTAGAATAAGAAAATTCAGGAGAATGAGTCAACAACCTTGGATTGGCGCAGTGTTACAAGTATGGGAGCAATCACTCTCCAGAGATTTTGATTCAAAGAAGCGGTTTGCTTTGCGTGCCACCTTAAAGGCCATTTAGGCACAGATACAAGAGCATGCAGAGTATGTTTAATAGCAATAGAATGAACAATCCAGCATCAGTACACAATGTTGAAGATTTTTCTGCAAGTGATCGGAAAGTTCTTCAAATGAAGGTAGCCCCCATTATACTCATGTTATTGGTCAATGGCAGACAATTAAGAATGGAAGTTGACATGGGTGTGGCTGCTATAGTGGTAGGGGAGCAGGCTTACAGATATCTTTGAGCAAGAGTTCAGCCTCTGAGGCCGCAGAGCACATCAGCTAAATTGGTACTGATACAAAGAACAAAGGGGCAGCACGGTAGCATGGTGGTTAGCGTCAATGCTTCACAGCTCCAGAGTCCAAGGTTCGATTCCCGGCTGGGTCACTGTCTGTGCGGAGTCTGCACGTCCTCCCCGTTTGTGCGTGGGGTTCCTCCGGGTGCTCCGGTTTCCTCCCACAGTCCAAAGATGTGCGGGTTAGGTGGATTGGCCATGCTAAATTGCCCGTAGTGTCCTAATAAGTAAGGTTAAGGGGGGGGGGGGGTTGTTGGGTTACGGGTATAGGGTGGATACGTGGGTTTGAGTAGGGTGATCATTGCTCGGCACAACATCGAGGGCTGAAGGGGCTGTTCTGTGCTGTACTGTTGTATGACGCATTGATAACTGGTGCAACCGAAGAAGAACACTTGAATAATCTTGAAGAAGTGCTGAGAAGATTTTAGGAGACAGGAGTCTGCCTAAAAAAGGAGAAATGTACTTTCCAGGCCAGCGCAATAGATTATCTCAGTGACCGTGTGAATGCCCAGGAATGACTTAAATCATTCCTGGGGATGGTTAATTATCAGCGGCGTTTGCTTCCAAATCTGTCAACACTATTAACCTCTTTAGATGTGTCACTGAAGAAACACCAGAGATGGTTCTTGAGAGCACCACAGAGAGCAGCATTTATAAAGTCAAGCACTTGATCTTGATTACTAATATATATCGACCCATTGAAGAAGTTAGTATTTACGTGGGATGCCTCCCCATGTGCAGTTGGAGCAGTTTTATCTCACAGAATGGATGATGGGTCTGAGAGGCCTATTGCACACGTGTCAAGCTGAGAAAGGTTATATGAGAAAAAGAGGGACTATCTGCTGTGTAGGGAGTGAGAAAATTCCACCATTTGTCTATGGAAGGCATTTTACTGTGTAACAGTCCACAAGCTGCTATTGGTCTTTTCAAGGAGGACAAGGCTATTTTGCCGATTGCATTGGCCAGGATTCAGCGTTGGGCACTGATCTCATCAGCTTATAAATACACATTTGAACACCAACCAGGGACACAGATAGCCAACGCAGATGTCCTTAGACCGTTACTGCCAGAGAGTACACCACCCAAACATTATGGTAATTAATTTTCGAGGCACTTTGCCAGTGTCAGCACAGCGAATAAAATTTTGGAACAGCAGAGATCCACTTTTATCAAAGATAAAACCCAAGGGGGTTAATTCCCCGCTCGAGGGATTATCCATTCCGTGGGCCGTGCATCCCCAGCCTGTTGCTTTCCCGATGGCGTGGGGTGGCTACAATGGGAAATCCCATTGGTCAGCCACTGGAACGGAAAATCCTGCGGCCAGCGACCGTGCACCGCCAAGAAACCTCTGGCTGGGGAGGCGGAGAACTCACCCCAAGGTTTCAGTAAGTTGGTAGAATGAGTGGATTTCCGAAGACTTGAAGCCATACCACATTAGGAAAGCCAGGCTAAGCCGTGAGGATGGAATTGGGGAACGAGAGCAATCATCCCTGCGCCAGGAAGGGTATTTATTGTTCCTTGCAGGGTTGCAAAGTGCTCATCCGGGTGTGTCTAAAATGAAGATATGCCAGAAGCTATGTTTGGGGGCCTGGCATTAAGGCCGACATTGAGAGACTAGTGAAGCACTGCAATGGGTTACAGCAGAAGTTACCTGCTGCAACAATTTGCACCCTTGGGGTAGGCCGGGTCAGCCATGGGTGAGTGTCCACATAGATTATGTCGGACCATTTTAGATTGTAACACCAAGTTGCTACAATTAATGAATGAGAATAACTCAATATACATTGGATAAAGACTTGGAGGGAGGTATAGTTTAAAGGTTCAGATAGGGTTAAAGTGGCACAGAGTAGAGTGCTGCCCACACAGTAATGTAAGAGAACACATGACCCACGCCTTGGTGTCAATCTAGTGTTGGACAGAGCTGTTTGTCTACAAGCATGGAAACAGCTCTTAGATTGAACCCTTTACAATATGTATATATATATATATGTATACACACACACACATACATACTATATATATATATATATACATAATATATATACACATAGTTCTCATAGTTAACAAATACATATATTAACCTACTTCAGACTGTAAAGACTTAATTAAGAGCTACTGAACAGTATCCAGCACACTATAAACAGTGTACATTATGCACAAAATGAGTAATGTATATTACACAGGTAATGTCTGCTTACACTTGGTTTAGTGTTGGGCTTTCCCTGTGAACATACATTTAAAAATACAATGTATGGTCATCTATAGAGGTTCAGTGTCCATCTACACATGTACAGCATTATTCTCTTCTGTGGTAGGAAAAGGGTATGGAAAATGCCCTCAGCTCAACTACAGAGTCATCCCCTAGGCTGCTGGCTATCAGAAGGAGATATAAGATGGCTTGTCAGTGATATCTGGTGGTTTGTGAAAGTCATAGAGCCATAAAGTGATTGCACAATAAGAAAGAGGCCATTCATCCCAGCGAGGCAATGTTTGATATTCCACCTAGCAACTGGACAGTCCCTTTCTCCCGCTCTGTTGCTACTAGCTGCAAGTTTGTTTCTCTCAGGTGCCCACCCAGTTTGCTTCAGAGATCATCAATGGTCTCCACTCCTCCTCATCGGCAGTGACTTCCAGCTCGTCACCAATTGCTGCATTAAAACTAACTTCTTCCTGACATTCCCTTGGAGACTCTTGCCCAAAACGTTGAGCCTGTGTTACCCGAGACCTTGTAGAATAGGCTAATGGGAGCTAACATTCTTTGTCTACTTTTTCTTGGGAGTTTGTTTATCGAGGCAAATTTCACACTTGTCATAAACTCCAACCTGTTTTGTCCAGCTGTCTCCTCAGCAGCTTGTTATCAGGGATAGTGGCAGGGCAAGGGCATGGGGCTGACGTCGGAAAAATGAATTCATTGCCAAATGTCATTACCAGAAAAGGAAAACAGATCGGCGTAAAACAGCCAGCTAATTCACTTCCGTGATAAGATTTCAAATTACCGACACTGCCCCGGCCAGGAAACATAAAGACACATTCCACTGTAACTGTGATAGGTGATCCTGGTCGCAACAGCGGCCAGAACGTTACAATTAGCCTCAGCATCCTTATGGGAGGTGGAAGGTATGGAGGGAGGGGTGTACACAGATATTTGCCTGATGGATAAGGTGGGCACGCATATAGAAATCATGTGAGGAGGGGACCAAGTGTGGTTGTGATGCCTCCCACGGTTGAATATCCCACCCATATCTACTATGTGGGGCTGGGCATAGGCAGCGGGCACTTGAGCAAGACACTTGAGTGTCCTCCCGCGGTGTGGGGAGCTGGAATGCCAGTTTGAGAGGGCAGGGGCAGTGGTGGCTATCGCCCATTCAGGAGACGGGCCAAAGAAAATTGGGGAAAAGAAAACCTTTATTCTTTTTTAAAACGCCGCAGGGCTGAAGCTTTTTTACCTCACAGACTGAATAAATAATTTGTCGACTTGGCTGTACGGCATTGTGATTTGGAACACCACAGAGGGTGGGAAATGGTTCTGAAAGGGTTAACCACCACAGCCTCAGCACAAAACTGTTGCGTGGAATATACAAAAGGAAACTTGCCTTCACATTTTAATCAATATAACGTTCTGAAGAAAAATTTCCTGCCTCTCTCTCTTTTTGCCTCTAAAGCTTAATCCTGACTGAAAACTGATGTAGTTTTGTGTGTTAAAAAAAATCCCTTTGCTTTTTTTTTGCCCTAGTTCATTATTTTTCTTTCTTGTCACTTTGTCTGATAGGTTGGACAGAGGCTGGCAGATGAGCACTGAAGGCACAGTCATGAGGCCTTAATCTAGTCTTTAATGCGTGACTTCAGAACTGCCATTTATCTTCTGACTGCAGCAGGCCTCCACAAACTTTATCTCTAATAATATATTGATGGATTAAAAGGGTCAGGCAGGAGACCAGGCAAGAAAAATTGCTTATTGACATCAAAATACAGTGCCCTAACCTGATAAACATGGAGGGGGCCTCGTGTATCATGAATATTTGCGCTCCGTAATTTTGTTCATCAGAGGTGGTCTCGGGCCTAGCAGATAATACGTCCCCCACTCTCGCAGGCAGTTATGCGAGGCTGCCGAACATCCAGACAGCTGCCAGCTCCCCCTGTCCCAGTCTCCTCTTGAGTGTTCCTCAACCGTGGCAATCACACCTTATGCAGGGTGTAGTGCATGCTGTGGGTAACACAGCCAGTTATGCTCGGAGTTCATGCGTCATGTAACCGCCATTTGCCTGCTAAGAAAAGGTAGATAGACGTTCGTTAAAAGGAGACGGGCATGTTTCAGGTAGCAGTGCAACATCAGGAGGGTTGAAAGAAAGCAAGTCGCATTTATATAGCGCCTTCAAAGTAGTAAAAGTATAATATTAGAACATGAAAAATAGGAGCAGGAGTAGACCATTCGTCCCCTTGAGCCTGCTCCGCCAGTCAATAAGATGATGGTTCATCTGATTGTGGCCCAAGCTCCACGTTTCTGGTACCCTCAGCCGCTGACTCTCTTGGAGATCAAAAATTTGTCTAAATCAGCCTTGAATGTATTCACTGGCCCAGCCGCACTGCTCTCCGGGTGTTTGGGTTTTGAAACATAACAGTGCTACATGTCTGACCTGGCTTATTGTAGCTATGTCACTGTGCCGTGAGGCAAGCTCACTGCAGACTGCCATCTTAGATCAGTTCAATAAAGCCTCTCACTCAGAAGATACTGATGAAATACTGCTGTAGTTAAACATGAAACAGGGTGAGATTTTCTGGCCTGACCCGTCGGTGGGATCTTCCAGGCCCACTGAAGTTGACCTCCAGTAGCATGTTCTCTGGCGGCGGGGTCAGCCTACCATGCAAATTGCCTTCAGCGACACTGGGAAATCCTGCCAGTGACCAATAGCTTGCCACCTCTGCCACAGGAAAACGTGGGGTGGGTGGGTAGAAAATCCTGGCCTCTTGTGTCAGAAGTGACGAAAAAATTGGTTTTTGAACACTGGAAATAATGCACAGAACGTGCCGACAACCCAGAAACACAGAACCTTTCAAATCTGCAGAAAGCTAAAGATCAGGTGCAACAGAAAAGCAAACACAAAAGGACAAAGGAAAAGCACATAAAGGCAGCAAGGAAAATGTATAAACCGGCTGTAGTTTATTTTCCAATCCCATCTCCAGTAACAATGTACGATGATTAGCATAAATGCTTCACAGCTCCAGGGTCCCAGGTTCGATTCCCGGCTGGGTCACTGTCTGTGTGGAGTCTGCACGTCCTCCCCCTGTGTGCGTGGGTTTCTTCCGGGTTCTCCGGTTTCCTCCCACAGTCCAAAGATGTGCGGGTTAGGTGGATTGGCCATGCTAAATTGCCCGTAGTGTCCTAATAAAAGTAAGGTTAAGGGGGGGGGTTGTTGGGTTACGGGTATAGGGTGGGTTTGAGTAGGGTGATCATGGCTCGGCACAACATTGAGGGCCGAAGGGCCTGTTCTGTGCTGTACTGTTCTATGTTTCTATGTTTCTATGATTGACAGAATTGACAATTTTTCCATTTCCAATGGGAAAGCTATTAGATTGTAATAAAATTAATTATAAAGCCGGGACTGCCAAGAGTAGCCACAGTCCTAACACAGCTGGGGAGGAATTGTTACAAATTGTATACCACCCAAATATAAAATTGCGTGCTATCCAAATCTAAAATTGTATACCCCACCCAAATCTAACAAAGGCAAAGAAAATAAGATGGCAGAAATTTTGAAAACTTTTGAATGAACATTTTGAACCCCAAGTGAATGTTATGTATCAGAGCTATGTCTTCAACACTAGAGCTCAGGGTGAAAAGTAGGCCATTGAACAGTATGTGACAGTAGCAGTTTTCAAAATCATGTGAATTCAGACAGCTAACAGATGACCTGAGTAAAGATAAATTAGTCTTAGGCATGTGAGACCCCCGCAGTGAGAACAAGTCAACTGAAAGCTGAGAAACTGATTCTAAAGAAAGCGACAAGTGCACGTCAAAATGCGGAACTTGTGAAATGTCAACTTTGAGGGTATTTATGGCAGGGCAGATCAGGAGATACATTATGCTGAAGGACAGCCAATAAGTAATCACAGACAAAAGTCAGGGTGCAGATAATGAGGAGGACAGCATACAAAGGGAAAAAGGGATTACCCAGCATGGGGGAAGTAGTGTTTTAACTGCAAGATGCAGAATAATTTCATGCACAAGTGCTTGAAATGTAGAGATTCTCTGATTTGTCAAGAAAAAAAGTAAAACGAGCCTATACAGATGGTCACTGGAGAGGTAATCAAGTGATCAAGATAGACAGTGGTGCTTGATGCAACATTATGACCTTCACAGACCTGTGCAAAGTGACACAATTCAGCGATCCAAAATGAAAACCCTCAATAGTGAGGTTGAGGTTATGTGATAACATAATACTCATACCGAAAGGACAAATGAGTCTGACAGCCCAATGCAATGACGAGATGGAAGATCTGGAGTTCCAGATCATAGATAGGATGCAATAGACACTCATCTTAGCTGGAACAAGTCTGAAACTTGGGCTGCTAACCCTGAACAGAGAAAGGGCAACACAAGACCCCAGAGAGATGGCGACAGGAAAAAAACAAAGAAAGCAAAACAAAAGACTCCAGAGCGAGAGAGCTGTGGTAGTTACCACTGTTGTATTATATTGTATATACTGCACTGCATACAAGGGTATTACAGTAAGGCCCCTGTACTACAGGTACGAGGGTAGGTCCCTGCCTGCTGGCGCCACCCAGTAGGCGGAGTATACTCTCCGAACTGAAGCCATTTCGGCAGCAGCTGCAGGAGGCTACACATCTCTGTGTAATAAAGCCTCGATTACTCTCTACTCTCGTCTCGTCATAATCGATAGTGCATCAATTTATTACACAGAGGTTTTAAAACGATGGATCTCCGCATCAAGCCTGATCGCCTGCAGCTGCACCCTCAAGCAAACAACGCCAAGTCGGCCTTGGCACATTGGCTAGCCTGCTTTGAGGCATACATAGGATCTGCGACTGACCCACCCTCAGAGGCACAGAAGCTCCAGATCCTCGAAACGCGCCTGAGCTCGGGCATCTTCCCCCTCATCCAGGACGTGCCGACATACGCTGAGGCCATGGCGCAACTGAAGGAGAACTACACGCAGCAGACTAACAAGATCTATGCCAGGCACCTCCTCGCCCCGCGGCATCAACTCCCCGGTGAGTCTGTGGAGGATTTCCGGCGTGCCCTCCAAATCCTAGTGAGAGACTGCGATTGCCAGGCCATCTCGGCCTCTGAACATTCGGACTTGCTACTTAGAGACATGTTCGTTACAGGCATAGAGTCGGCCTACATCCACCAGCGACTCTTAGAAGGGGCTCCCCTCGACCTCGCGGCACCCAGGAAACTAGCGCTCTCTCTCACGGCCGCCTCGCACAATATTCAAGCGTAGGCCCCCGGCCACGCGGCCCACCCCTCCTGGACATCGTGGACCCCGCCAGCGAACATCCTACCGTGCACCCCGTCAGCGACCGCCCCCAGCTGACCCCAGGCCTCTGCCGCGCAGCAACCAAACAACCCTGGGGGACCCAACTGCTACTTCTGCGGACAGTCAAAGCACCCCCGCCATTGCTGCCCGGCATGGAGCACGCTCTGCAAGGCCTGCGGTAAGAAAGGACATTTTGCTGCTGTGCACCGCCGTTGCCCCGGCACCCTCCATGTGCGACTCCCGGGATCCGGCATCTTCCTCCCCGCAGACCACGTGCGGCCCGTGGGTGCCGCCATATTGCTCCACTCACAACACGTGCAGCCCGTGGGCACCGCCATCTTGCTCGCCTCACACGTGCGGCCCGTGGGTGCCGCCATCTTGCCCGCTTCAGGACACGTGTGGCCCGTGGGCGCCACCATCTTGCCCGCCCCAGGACACGTGCGGCCCGTGGGTGCCGCCATCTTGCCCGCTTCAGGACACATGTGGCCCGTGGGCGCCACCATCTTGCCCGCCCCAGGACACGTGCGGCCCATGGGCGCCGCCATCTTCCTCGCCTCAGGATCCCTGCTCGTCGGACACCTGTTCGGGCCGCTCATCGCCTGAAACCGCCGCCGACCAACCACGCCTGGCCTCCGTTACGATCGACCAGACACGACCGCACAACCTCGCGACTGCGTCGACGACGGTGAAGATTGACGGGCACAAGGTTTCCTGCCTTCTGGATTCCGGGAGCACTGAGAGCTTCATCCAGCCTGATACGGTAAGGCACTGCTCCCTCACAGTCCACCCCACCAACCAGAGAATCTCCCTGGCCTCTGGATCCCACTCTGTAACGATCCGGGTGTACTGCACCACCACCCTCACCATCCAGGGCAGAGAGTTCAGTGGCTTCCGCCTCTACATCCTCCGCAAACTCTGCGCTGCCTTGCTACTCGGCTTGGACTTCCAGTGCTACCTCCAGAGCCTAACCTTGAAATTTGGCGGGCCCCTACCACCCCTTACTGTATGAGGCCTCATTACCCTTCAGGTTGACCCACCTTCCCTGTTTGCGAACCTCACCCTGGATTGGAAACCCGTCGCCACCAGGAGCAGACAGTACAGTGCCCAGGACAGGACCTTCATCAGGTCTGAGGTCCAGCGGCTACTGCGGGAAGGCATCATCGAGGCCAGCAACAGCCCCTGGAGAGCCCAAGTGGTAGTGGTAAAAACTGGGGAGAAAAACAGGATGGTCGTTGACTACAGTGAGACCATCAATCGGTATATGCAGCTCGACGCGTACCCCCTCCCTCGCATATCTGATATGGTCAATCAGATTGCACAGTACTGGGTCTTCTACAACAAGGAGAAGTGTGTGTTCAGAACGGACCGATTAGCCATCCTCGGCTATGTGGTCCAGAACGGAGTTCTAGGGCCCGACCCCGATCGCATGCGCCCCCTCAAGGAACACCCCCTTCCCCACTGCCCAAAGGCCCTCAAATGATGCCCGGGGTTCTTTTCATACTACGCCCAGTGGGTCCCTAACTATGCGGACAAGGCCCGCCCACCCATTCAATCCACCGTTTTTCCACTGACGGCCGAGGCTCGCCAGGCCTTCAACCGTATCAAGGCCGACATCGCCAAGGCTGCGATGCACGCGGTCGATGAGACGCTCCCCTTTCAAGTCAAGAGTGATGGATCAGATGTCGCTCTGGCCGCCACCCTCAACCAGGCAGGCAGGCCTGTGCATCCTTTTTCTGCACTCTCCATGTCTCCGAAATTCGGCACTCCTCCGTCGAAAGTAAGCCAGTGGGCGTAACTTCGGTAGTGGGGAAGATGCTGGAATCTATCATCAAGGAAAAAATAGCGAGGCATCGGGATGGAAATTGTCCCATTGGGCAGATGCAGCATGGGTTCATAAAGGGCAGGTCGTGCCTAACTAATTTAGTGGAATTTTTTGAGGACATTACCAGAGCGGTAGATAACGGGGACCCAATGGATGTGGTATATCTGGATTTCCAGAAAGCCTTTGACAAGGTGCCACACAAAAGGTTGCTGCATAAGATAAAGATGCATGGCATTAAGGGTAAAGTAGTAGCATGGATAGAGGATTGGTTAATTAATAGAAAGCAAAGAGTGGGGATTAATGGGTGTTTCTCTGGTTGGCAATCAGTGGCTAGTGGTGTCCCTCAGGGATCAGTGTTGGGCCCACAATTGTTCACAATTTACATAGATGATTTGGAGTTGGGGACCAAGTGCAATGTGTCCAAGTTTGCAGACGACACTAAGATGAGTGGTAAAGCAAAAAGTGCAGAGGATACTGGAAGTCTGCAGAGAGATTTGGATAGGTTAAGTGAATGGGCTAGGGTCTTGCAGATGGAATACAATGTTGTCAAATGTGAGGTTATCCATTTTGGTAGGAATAACAGCAAACGGGATTATTATTTAAATGATAAAATATTAAAGCATGCTGCTGTGCAGAGAGACCTGGGTGTGCTAGTGCATGAGTCGCAATAAGTTGGTTTACAGGTGATTAAGAAGGCAAATAGAATTTTGTCCTTCATTGCTAGAGGGATGGAGTTTAAGACTAGGGAGGTTATGCTGCAATTGTATAAGGTGTTAGTGAGGCCACACCTGGAGTATTATGTTCAGTTTTGGTCTCCTTACCTGAGAAAGGACATACTGGCGTTGGAGGGTGTGCAGAGGAGATTCACTAGGTTGATCCCAGAGCTGAAGGGGTTGGATTATGAAGAGAAGTTGAGTAGACTGGGACTGTACTCGTTGGAATTTAGAAGGATGAGGGGGGGATCTTAGAGAAACTTATAAAATTATGAAGGGAATAGATAGGATAGGTGCGGGCAGGTTGTTTCCACTGGTGGGTGGAAGCAGAACTAGGGGGAATAGCCTCAAAATAAGGTGAAGTAGATTTAGGACTGAGTTTAGGAGGAACGTCTTCACCCAAAGGGCTGTGAATCTATGGGATTCCTTGCCCAGTGAAGCAGTTGAGCCTCCTTCATTAAATGTTTTTAAGATAAAGACAGATATTTTTTTGAAGAATAAAAGGATTAAGGGTTATGGTGTTCAGGCTGGAAAGTGGAGCTGAGTCCACAAAAGATCAGCAATGATCTCATTGAATGGTGGAGCAGGCTCGAGGGGCCAGATGGCCTACTCCTGCTCCTAGTTCTTATGTTCTTATGAAAGGGAGCCCCAGTCCATTGTAGAAGCTGCGTGACATTGGAGGCATTACCTGGCCGGCAGGAGATTCACTCTCCTCACTGAGTCGGTTGCCTTCATGTTTAACAACACACAGCGAGGTAAGATCAAAAACGATAAGATCTTGAGGTGGAGGATCGAGCTCTCCACCTACAATTACGAGATTTTGTATCGCCCCGGTAAGTGCAACGAATCTCCCGATGCCCTACCCTGAGATACTAGTGCCAGCGCACAAGTAGACTGACTCTGCACCCTGCACGATGATCTCTGTCACCCAGGGGTCACCCGCTTTTATCACTTCATAAAGGCCTGCAATCTGCCCTACTCCATCGAGGAAGTCAGGGCTATCACCAGAGACTGCCAGGTCTGCACGGAGTGTAAACCGCACTTCTACCGGCCAGACTGTGCGCGCCTGGTGAAGGCCTCCCGCCCCTTTGAGCACCTCAGCGTGGACTTCAAAGGGCCCCTCCCCTCCACCGACCGCAACACGTATTTCCTCAATGTGGTCGACGAGTACTCGAGATTCCCCTTTGCCATCCTATGCCCCGATATGACATCTGCCACCGTCATCAAAGCCCTTAACAACATCTTCACTCTGTTCGGTTTCCCCACCCACGTCCACAGCGACCAGGGATCCTCATTCATGAGCGATGAGCTGCGTCAGTACCTGCTCAATAGGGGCTTGCCTCGAACAGGACGACCAGCTACGATCCCCATGGAAACGGGCAGGTGGAGCGGGAGAATGGGACAGTCTGGAAGGCCGTCCAGCTGGCCCTACGGTCCAGGAATCTCCCGGCCTCCCACTGGCAAGAGGTCCTCCCTTACGCCCTTCACTCCATTCGGTCGCTCCGGTGTACTGCGACTGACGAAACCCCCCACGAATGTCTCTTTGCCTTCCCTAGGAAGTCCACCTCCGGGGTTTCGCTCCCAACATGGCTGGCAGCTCCAGGACCTGTTCTCCTCTGTAAACATGTGCGGCTACACAAGGTGGACCTGTTGGTTGAGCGGGTACAGCTACTCCACGCGAATCCGCAGCATGCCTATGTAGTGTACCCCGACGGCTGCCAAGACACAGTCTCCCTTTGGGACCTGGCATCAGCTGGGTCCCCGCACGCCACCCCCCCCCCTCCCCATATGCTCTCAACGACGGATAAAGGCACCCGATCGTCTAAATTTGTAACCTCCTCTGAAATTTTAATGACAACCTGTATGTAAATAGTCTTCCACCACCCCCACTGGACTAATTTTAACAGGGGGTGAATGTGGTAGTCACCACTGTTGTATTATATTGTACATACTGCACTGCATACCAGGGTATTACTGTAAGGCCCCTTTACTACAGGTACGGGGGTAGATCCCTGCCTGCTGGCTCCACCCAGTAGGCGGAGTATAAATGTGTGTGCTCTCCGAACTGCAGCCATTTCGGCAGCAGCTGTAGGAGGCATCACATCTCTGTGTAATAAAGTCTCGATTACATTCTACTCTCGTCGTAATTGATAGTGCATCAGGAGCTAGAAGAACCGAGAAGGAGACAATTTTTAAGTCAATACAGGTCAGTACAGTGAAATGCATGAGCTGAGGGTAAATGAAGCAGGAAAATATTCATATCAGAGATGAATTGGAAGATTTTAAGCACAAGATTCAAGTTGAGCTTCGACCTGTGAAATTGCATGATGAATTGTAGCCAGTCAGGTTACAAACCTTCACCGCTGTCAAAAGGAGTCAGCCCTCATGAAATCTTGTCATAGGTTTAGATAAATTGTCACTTCAGTCGTACACAGTAAAAAAGAATGACCAAAATAGGCCAGTGCAACTATAGGCATATCCGAACAATCAGCTGGTCAGGAAGAAGGATCTCATCAGCTATATAGGGCTTCACAGTTGACCTGTCTACTCTATCTATTCCCCTGATCATCTTATAAGCCTCTATCAAGTCGCCCCTCATCCTTCTCCGTTCTAATGAGAAAAGGCCTAGCACCCTCAACCTTTCCTCGTATGACCTACTCTCCATTCCAGGCAACATCCTGGTAAATCTCCTTTGCACCTTTTCCAAAGCTTCCACATCCTTCCTAAAATGAGGTGACCAGAACTGCACACAGTACTCCAAATGTGGCCTGACCAAGGTTTTGTACAGCTGCATCATCACCTCACGGCTCTTAAATTCAATCCCTCTGCTAATGAACGCTAGCACACCATAGGCCTTCTTCACAGCTCTATCCACTTGAGTGGCAACTTTCAAAGAACTATGAACATAGACCCCAAGATCTCTCTGCTCCTCCACATTGCCAAGAACCCTACCATTAACCCTGTATTCCGCATTCAGATTTGTCCTTCCAAAATGGACAACCTCACACTTGTCAGGGTTAAACTCCATCTGCCACTTCTCAGCCCAGCTCTGCATTCTATCTATGTCTCTTTGAAGCCGACAACAGCCCTCCTCACTATCCACAACTCCACCAATCTTCGTATCATCTGCAAATTTACTGACCCACCCTTCAACTCCCTCATCCAAGTCGTTAATGAAAATCACAAACAGCAGAGGACCCAGAACTGATCCCTGCGGTACGCCACTGATAACTGGGCTCCAGGCTGAATATTTGCCATCCACCACAACTCTCTGTCTTCTATCAGTTAGCCAGTTTGTTATCCAACTGGCCAAATTTCCCACTATCCCATGCCTCCTTACTTTCTGCATAAGCCTACCATGGGGAACCTTATCAAATGCCTTACTAAAATCCATGTACACTACATCCACTGCTTTACCTTCATCCACATGCTTGGTCACCTCCTCAAAGAATTCAATAAGACTTGTAAGGCAAGACCTACCCCTCACAAATCCGTGCTGACTATCCCTAATCAAGCAATGCCTTTCCAGATGCTCAGAAATCCTATCCCTCAGTACCCTTTCCATTACTTTGCCTACCACCGAAGTAAGACTAACTGGCCTGTAATTCCCAGGGTTATCCCTATTCCCTTTTTTGAACAGGGGCACGACATTCGCCACTCTCCAATCCTCTGGTACCACCCCTGTTGACAGCGAGGACGAAAAGATCATTGCCAACGGCTCTGCAATTTCATTTCTTGCTTCCCATAGAATCCTTGGATATATCCCGTCAGGCCCGGGGGACTTGTCTATCCTCAAGTTTTTCAAAACGCGCAACACATCTTCCTTCCTGACAAGTATCTCCTCAAGCTTATCAGTCTGCTTCACGCTGTCCTCTCCAACAATATGGCCCCTCTCGTTTGTAAATACTGAAGAAAAATACTTGTTCAAGACCTCTCCTATCTCTTCAGACTCAATACACAATCTCCCGCTGCTGTCCTTAATCGGACCTACCCTCGCTCTAGTCATTCTCATATTTCTCACATATGTGTAAAAGGCCTTGGGGTTTTCCTTGATCCTACCCGCCAAAGATTTTTCATGCCCTCTCTTAGCTCTCCTAATCCCTTTCTTCAGTTCCCTCCTGGCTATCTTGTATCCCTCCAGCGCCCTGTCTGAACCTTGTTTCTTCAGCCTTACATAAGTCTCCTTCTTCCTCTTAACAAGACATTCAACCTCCCTTGTCAACCATGGTTCCCTCACTCGACCATCTCTTCCCTGCCTGACAGGGACATACATATCAAAGACACGCAGTACCTGTTCCTTGAACAAGTTCCACATTTCACTTGTGTCCTTCCCTGACAGCCTATGTTCCCAACTTCTGCACTTCAATTGACACAGTTCTCAGAAGGTTTAGGGTAGGAGTTGGCTGCAGCGGTGGGACGTTTGCAAGAAATACAAGAGCCCTGGCTTGAGCAGTTCTTCAATATTCCATTATTCCTTTCCTGTTTCCTCTCAACATTATTCTTCCCTCTTCCTCTGTAGATTTTGCCATGTGGTTTATGGGCATTTGGGAACTTCCATCCCTCATCTCGGAACCTGCCTATGCAGGACGATCGAGTGAGATGTATTGGCAAATTGTTCAACCATCATGGTCTTCACCGAGCAGCACCACCAACCACTGCGAGGAACCCTGCATGCGATTCTTTTTGTCTCTTCAATGCAGGGGAGCTGAGCGGAGTTGACCCCTGACTGAGAAACACATATTGACAGGAGTGGAATTGAACAGAAGGCAGGATTAAACAAAAACTCTTGTTAATAACTACTATGATCCCCAGACCAGCAACATGCCCAGTGGCTCATTGTTGACACTCTCATCTCTCTCTGTTGGAAGGCCGAGGGTTCAATTTCCAATTTCGACACACAAGCTCAAAATCTGACACTTCATTGCAGTAACGAGGGAGTGCTGTCATGTCAGAGGCACTACCTTTCAATTGCAACATTAAATCAGTGCCCCGTTTACCCTCTTGGGTGGACACAACACAGCCAAAGCAAAAGTGACTCCATGGCACTATATTGAAGAAGAGCAGGCGGGTTCTCCCTGGTATCCTGCCAATACCCTCAATCTATAGGAATAAATAAAAGATTACCTGTATAGTTTTCTGGTAGCAGTTTGTGGGAGCTTGCTGGGTGAAAATTAGCTGTTGCATTTCTGTTGCATTAGCTGTGCAACAGTGAATGAATTCCATTGGTTGCAAAGCACTTTGAGATGTCCAGAGGTTATGAAGTTGTATGAATCAAATATTTTTTTTCATGGGATGTGGACGTCGCTGGCAGGCCCAGCATTTCCTGCCCATCCCTCATTGCCTTTGAATTGAGTGGCTTGCACTGCTATTTCAGAGACCATTTAAGAGTCAACCACATTGCTCTAGGTCTGGACTTACATGTAGGCCAGACCAGGTAAGAATGACAAATTTCCTTTCCTAAAGGACATTGCTGAATCAGATGGGTTTTTACGACATTCGACAATGGTTTAATGGTCATCATTAGACTTTTTAATTCCAAATTTTTATTGTATTCAAATTCCGCCATCTGCCATGGTGGGGTTCAAACATGGGCCCGGGACCATTACTCTGAGCCTCTGGAATACTACTCCAGTCACAATACCACTGCACCTCTTTCTCTCTCAGTATGGGTGGCGATCTGACAGAATAGATTGTAGAACCAGCCCAATTGAATGACTTCCAGATTACCACACAGAAGGCCTGGAACGAAATCCAACGAATGGTTCACATTGAGATTAGCAGACGAACCTTAACCTGTGTGGGAAACATTCTCCCCTCTACTATTTACTTCAAATAATTCAATTCATTAAAGATGCACAGGGGATTAGTTATGTTACAGGACAAGTAATGCAGAAGATCTGAGTTCAAGTCTTACAATGACAGTTTCAGAATTCTCAAAAAGTGAAGGAAACGGAGAGCTAAATTTTCACTTTGGTTATCAAACCGTTATAACCCCCACGTGACCCACGAGGAATGAACCGATTAATCTCCCCGTGAGTTGCGAGGCGGAGACCTATCAGCAGGATTTTGGACTTTGGAAGTCATAGCTGGGCCAAGTCAGAGCCGTGCTGTTGTGTGTAGTCCCGGCTGGGACTTGAATTGTGCTTGTACATGGTTTATGTTGACAATATACCTTTTCATTGAACTCTCTTACCGGACTCCTCTGTGATCACTAAACAAAGGTTATTGGGCGGGGGGGGGGGGGGGGGGGGGGGGGAGTCAGAATGTGGAGTTGAGACAACAATCAGATCAGTCATGGCCTGATTGAACGATGGAGTTGGCTCAAGGAGCTGAATGGCTTACTCCACTCGTAATTCATAAGTTCATCTGTTCATGGAATTGGAGAGACTGAACAGCTGCTGTTGCAATCTGGACTGGCACAAAATGTGGCACCCGAGGATCTCTCTCCAATTGAGGGATGCCAACGAAAGGATGCGATTCTTGAGCAGGAGACCACTGGGATGAAAAAAATGATGCAAGAGCAGATGACTCGATCTAAAGGGCAATTTTGTGATACCAAGCTTGGATATCAGCTGGGTTATGGGAGAAAAGAATTCATCATGGAATTTCAAGGTTCTGCAAAAAGAAAAGACGAATGAAAACAGCTTTAGAAAAGGAGGTTTATTTGGGGAGTCGGGGGGTTGCTGGGGAGTCAGGCAACGAGAGCAATAGCGAACAGGAAGCCTGTTTCACATTTCAAAGAGGCTACTAACACCAAAACCCCTGACCAATTTCCCCCTCAAACCCACCCAGCCCAACCACCTTGATGTTCCACTCCAATGGCTCATGGGAAAATGCAAAGGAAATGTTACCATAGTCCCAGATGACCAAGCTGCTTTCACCTTTGAGGGGGAGAGCTGACTGGTAGTGATTTAACCTGAGGATCACCACACCTCAGGTGAGGGGTAAGGATGAGAAGGCGGGGCCTTCATGAATAACCTCAACCGGTATGGGAATTGAACCCGCGCTGTTGGCGTCGCTCTGTATCACAAACCAGCTGTCCAGCCAAGTGAGCTAAACCAACCTCTCAATGGGCAAAAGCACAGTGCTGTGGAAGTGTGAGCCATGCAAAACATGAATCTTCTGTGCCTACTCTGCGCCAAATGGAGGCATGGCTCCTCTTTGAGGGGAGGGCACTATAATTGGGTTTGAATAGGGCAGAAAATCTAGTCTTCAACACCCATCACCCCCACCCCACCCATCCTGCAACCCCCCCACCCCCGCCCACTCTGTGATTTGTTGTGAAAAGCAGGGCCATGTGGATGATGGGTGAATTCGGGGCTGGGTTTGGACCTGGCTACTACTAAACAATCAAATGACTGTGAGTGAGAACTGGCTGTCTGGACAAGGTACTGATGCCCCCCTCCCCCACAACAAGCCATGTTCAACCCACTCAATGCTGTGGAGATGCCGGCAGCCTTCAACACAGCATCGATGAAGATGAACATCTTGCCAAGGTCATCCCCACACCCCCACTACTTGCCTTCAAACAACCGCGCAACCTCAAACAAACCATTGTTTGCAGCAAACTACCCAGCCTTCAGAACAGAGACCACGACACCACACAACCCTGCCATGGCAATCTGTAAAGATTTAATTACCTGCAAATGCTCGCATTCTAAGCATTGTCTGGCATCTTTGACTTTGTCTATATATATATATGTTTCTGGAACATACCACTTCATTCACCTGAGGAAGGAGCAGTGCTCTGAAAGCTAGTGTTTGAAACAAACCTGTTGGACTTTAACCTGGTGTTGTAAGACTTCTTACAACCCCTCAAGTCGGACACTGGGTAGCAACAGTAATCTAAATTTATTTTTTAAATGGGAGTTGCCACTGCTTATTTGACATTGGAATGCTATCAATGCAAACAGCAGGGGGAAAAAAATAACACATGGCCCCTTTTTCCAAAGAGAAACGGCGCTGTCTCTTTAAGGCATGCAACTAATATTCCGCCTAATGTGGTATTTCACAGCCAGACTATAAATCCTGTCAGTGAGCAATAAACCAGGCAATTTTTCTGATAAATAATTTTGCTCCCACTTTGTTCATCTGCCTAAACACATTTTACCGAGGCCACAAGGTGAGGAACAGCAATCCACCTTCCATTGGCTCATACAAATGTTTGCCCCCCAGACAGTTATTTCCATATCTACTCCTCCCTCCCCACCCCCACGCCGACCAGCTCCACTCCACCAGCATCAGCCTGTCGAGATCTCTCAGTGACGAAGGATAAGCCAAGCAGGACCCTGCGTTGCTGGAGTATACCCCTGAGCCCATTCGCTCCACCAGCATAATTCTGGTCAGCCTCATTATTTAGTGTGTCAGTGCTACTTTACATTTTTAAAGCCTCTTTGCCCTTTAATTTATTGAGGGAATATCAAGTGGGTTACGATCCCAATGTGCTTGTGTTTTTTTTTCTCTCTCGCGCTCTTTGTCCTCAAACACTCGGTGAAGGTGAAAACTTTGCCGAGGTGGAAAGAGGCTGCTTGTGTTAAATTGCTCGGTTTACAATGGGCGGAAACCACGCGGGAGGCGGAAAGACCCAGTGCAAAGACACAGTGGTGCTCCCGACCAGTGAGCCAGTGGAACACCTTCAAGCCTCAGCCGCCAGTGAGTTCTTAATCGCATTGGTCAGGAGCAGAACTAAATCGCACAGCTGACGTTCGGCCCATCTCACTCAAACCTCCCCCAGAAACTAGCTGCCGGTACCTGACTGCCTTTTGAGTGCTTCTCTCACCCTCGTCCAGTTAACATACTCCAAGAAGCAGTGCTCCCCAATGTCAGTCCCAAACTTTCCCTTGTCAGTCAGGACCTGCCTTCCTTCGGTCTTTACTGAATTAACGTGCTGCGGTGTTCAGGACCAACTTTTTATTCCACACAACATTCTGAACCTCGGTCAGAGTGCTTCCCCCACCTCCTTCCCCTCTCACCTGACTCCCTTCAAGGCTAAACAGAATTTACATCTAATTTTTGCAGAAAGGCCATTCAGCCCATCAGGTCTCTGCCGGTACTAATGTCCCTCCACTTTGTATCACCCAAATCCATTAACATCTATTTCTTCACAGTGTACTTATCTAACTTCTCCTTAAACTCCTAACTGTCTGACTCTGACCTCTGGCCCTGAGGAGCAGCCCCTTAGGCCTCATCCTGAGGCCTTCGAGTTTCCTTTATGCTTCAGAGCCCATAACTGAGCTGAAAAGTAGGAATGTGAAGCTCCATCTTTGGAATTTCATCGTCACCGCTCAGTGGGAGTCTGAATAACTCAAATAAGAAGATGGCAGAAATGCTGTCATAGCATGGTGCTTACCAACGAAAGCCTTGGCTGTTCACACCAAGGGTGTCACAAGCCCGTACTTCTGACACGGCAGTTGGGATTTTATGATAATTATGACCAAGTTGGGAAAAGGAAATAATTTCATATTCAACAACAACTTGCATTCGGGTAGTTCACTGAGCAAGGAATGATTGTCCCACATTGCCTCCCAGTGTTGTAACTGACTGGTCCTGGGAGCCGGCTTTTGGCAGCAAGGACTGAGATGAAGGGCGCACGGGGCTCTGTGGCATGGGGCACATTTATGGATGGGCTGAAGTTTATGAAGCTTGAAGGAGGGGTCGCTGACCATGGGAGCATTGGACTAAGGCCAAGACCATGAGTGACAACCGTGTGGTTGAGCATTTCAGCAGAAAATTAGCTGAGGCAGGGAGCCAAGGGGATGGAGGGAGCAGAGGTGGGATACAAGGACCAGCATTTTACTACCCCTGCTGCCTTATGGGATATTACGGGAATGCTAATATAAGCAGCAATTTATACGGCCCTCCACATCCAAGGGAGGAAGACACAGTTTGGGGAGGGGGGAGGGGGGGCTGCAAAGGGCAACTTCTGCATATCATTACAATAAGTTATTTCACAACTGTTTGTGAGATCTTGCTGTGCAGGTTGAAACTGTTTGAACATTGGGAAAACCTAAGCTCTCAGTGATGGTGTGTCCCTTAAACTCTGTGCCCATTTCACTCCATGGTCTCTGCCTCAAGTTCATCCACACTACTTGCAACCTCAGTGTTTCATTTCATCTCAAGTTGCCCTTTGCAGCCCCCCCCCCCCCCCCCCCCCAACTGTGGGGCTGGATTCTCCGATTCTGGGGCTATGTCCCCATGCCGGCGTGGGAACGCTGGTGTTTTACGCCAGAAAAACTGGTGGAAAACAGCCACCGATTCCCCGTTTTGCTGGGGGCTAGCAGGACGGCAGCGTAGAGCACCCGGCTCGAACTGCCGATACGCCCCGGAGAATTGCCGGGTCCGTGGTCCGCAAAAATAGTCTCCCCCTTCGCCGGTTTGCGCGCCGCGGACCATATCCCCCACAGTGCCCCCAGCTCCGAATAATGCCCCCTTGCCCCCGAGTTGGCCCTCCCCTGACTGTGGTGGCGCTGGATTGAGTCTGCAGCTGCCACGCCGAGTTTCCGATGGGTGAGACCATGAGACGCCCACGCCGTCGGGAACTTAGACTGTCAGGGGCGGTGCATCGAGTGGGGGGGGGGGGGTCTCAGGCAATGTCCTGAGGCCATCGATACGTGGCGCGGAACAGAGCATCGCGAAGGCGCCGCTGCCCCCGATTTTGTCAGAAAGCCCATGACCTTCTGACAGAGGAGCGCAATGCTGCCAATTGAGGAACCCGAGAGGAAAGTAATAATTGGAATAAGAGGGGACTATGCTCATTGGTCCGAAGATTAATGGACATGTCCTTACATATTGTTCAGCCCCCTGAATTACCAGCAGTCAGCTCTTCTTCTGACACCCAGACTCTGTGTTGCTTTGGTTGAGTACAAATTGCTTGATCTCTGTTATCTATACAATCCAGAACTATGATTATAAAACGAAAGAAAAGACATTTTATTCTAATTGTGCAGATAAATGCTGCTAATTAAATAAAGTACACTTGAATACACATGTGTGCAGTGAAAAAATTCTTATGACTTTTGCTGCATTTTGATATTCAGTTCTCTATTGAAGCATAATTGCATAAAGAAAGGTGTTTGTCTCTCCCTTGAATAATAGACACCAATGAGGGAGTTACAGGGATGTAATTCATATCACTGTATTCAGCTGTCTTTATCTCTTTACAATCAGTCTTACCGCCAAATTTATTTCTCCTGCTCTGAAGATTCACACACAGCTCATAGCAGCAGTTTCCAGCAAGCAATCACCCATCACATCTGGTTCTGAGTGCTGAGTGTCAATGGGATATGGAGCAGGGGCACCACAGGACCGGCTGCAGGGGCGGCATGGCAGCACAGTGGTTAGCACTGTTGCTTCACAACGTCAGGGTCTCGGGTTCGATTCCCGGCTTGAGTCACTGCCTGTGCGGAGTCTGCACAGTTCTTCCCGTGTCTGCGTGGATTTCCTCCGGGCGCCCTAGTTTCCTCCCACAAGTCCCGAAAGACGTGCTTGTTATGTAAATTGGACATTCTAGATTTTCCCTCTGTGTACCCGAACAGGCGGCGAGGGGCTTTTGACAGTAACTTCATTGCAGTGTTAATGTAAGACTACTTGCGACACTAATAAAGATTATTATTATTAAAGGAACAACCTGGCGAAGAAACTCCAGAAACTCCTCACACTTGGAAAGAGAAATGAAGTGAGCTGTTCAGGAAATGGATAACCATTAAGGCAAGATTTGTTCTCAATTACATTTCTGTGAAGAATTAATGATTCAATTGGGTGTCTAATTTGGAACCTACATGGGTATTTCTGGAATGCCTGTCCAGTGACATCACGGACACATGGATATATCTTCCGAATGGGAATGTTAGCTCATGGCCCGGCACAGAAAAATAAATGTTGGTTGTCAGGATATTCTTCCTGCCAAGTGTGAATGAGCCGACGACTGTAATGACTCAGCTATCCAGCTCTCGGCTGTGTGGCAATGATTGAGGCTGGGTGAGAGCTACAGTCAGCCCAGTGCTACAACAAACCTGGCTTGCCCCAGCATGTCTGAAACATTGCAAAAGATAACAGCTGGGATATCTCACCTACACTGTTGGAATTTGACAGAACTGTGTCACGACAACCAAAGGAAGCAGCAAGTTTAAATATCAGGGTCATACAAAGGAAAAGGGAAACAAATCACTCTGGCTTTGTCACAGTGTGTGTGTCCCAGAGACTCGTACAGGGTGAGGGTGGGGATTTTAACCTAGCTTGCTCAGTGGGAAACACGCATGGGATTGAGTGGATCGCTAGCTTTGTTCCCCATATCTATATTATGTCAGGCACTTATCATAGAATCCCTACAGTGCAGAAGGAGGCCATTCAGCCCTGTACCAGCCCTTGGAAAGAGCACCCTACTTAAGCCCACACTTCCATTCTATCCCCGTAACCCAGTAACCCCACCTAACCTTTTTCACACTGAGGGGCAATTTAGCATGGCCAATCCACCTAACCTGCACATCTTTGGACTGTGGGAGGAAACCAGAGAGCCCGAAGGAAAACTACGCAGACACGGGGAGCAAATGCAAACTCCACACAGATGGTCACCCGAGTCTGGAATTGAACCCGGGACCCTGGAGCTGTGAGGCAGCAGTGCTAACCACTGTGCAACCGTGCCACCCTTATATGCGAATCGCCTGCATGTTAAATGTGAGCCCGCTGTTCCAAATTATAACTAAAGATCACTTTGCACCTCTGAGGCCAAGCTTTCCAATTGGGTAAACCCAGCATTGGACCAGAGTGTGATTCACACACTACTGACAAAATAAACTGTGACGGGTTTGACTTTCATCGAACGACAGAGTGTGAGTATGAGCCCAGCAGGAGAGGGTGTGTGTAACAATGGCAGACCGATTGTGGGGTGGGGAAGAGTTTGGGTAGCACTTTTGTTGAGGTGGCCAGAAGCCAACAGCAAGTCTCCCATAATACATTTGCGCAAAAGGTAACAAACTCACTTCTGAGTTATGAAAGTTAGTTCATGTCCAGGATAATACTCCAGTGCAGTGCTGAGGGAGGTGATGCTTTCTGCAAATGCAGGTACAACCCTCTCCCATTCCAAAACTCCCCAACTCTCTGCCACTCCCTAATTCCCCTGATCGCCACTCCCCTTTGTGACCCTCCCACTCACCCCTTCCCACCCCAATTCTACCACATGCCACCTCCCTCCCCGACACTCCCAATCACCACCTCACTCCCTGACCTTCCCATTCAAATCTTCCCTTCCGACCCTCCCACTCTGCCTCCCTCTCCAGTCCTCCCACTCGACTCTCCCCTCTCCGGCCCTCCTACCTGACAATAAATGCTGGCCCAGCCAGCGATGCCCACATCCCATGAATTAAGAAAAATAGCTTTCATAACGTTTGTATGTTTTTGTTCCTGAAGAATATCCTACAGAACCTAACTGTAGCTTTCCCATTGGCTGCGTTGTTTCGCTTAAGCTGCACTTTTCAGGAACGTAACTGC
The DNA here is from genome assembly GCF_902713615.1 of Scyliorhinus canicula. NCBI lineage: Eukaryota > Metazoa > Chordata > Chondrichthyes > Carcharhiniformes > Scyliorhinidae > Scyliorhinus > Scyliorhinus canicula. The sequence continues at coordinate 63,934,782 of NC_052158.1, read as the reverse complement.
AACATTATGCAAGGAATTACTGTACTCCATTTATGCTATCCACTCACTCTCCCTCTCAGGTGAATATAACAGATGCCATGGAATTATTTTGAATAAGGTCAGGGGGGGTCTTCCCGGTGTCCTGGCCAATATTTATCCCTCGCACAACATTATTTAAAATAAAGAGTACCTGGTCATTATCATATTGTTGTTTATGGAAGCTTGCTGTGCACAAGATGGCTGCTGTGCACAAGATGGCTGCCATGTTTCCTGGACTACAACAGTGACTACACATCCAAAGCACATCATTGATGGTAAAGTGCTTTTGGGCTGCCTGAGGTCACACAAGATGGAAGTATAAATGGAAGTTATTTCATGTACTCCTAACACCCCCCCCCCACCCCCCAATCCTCAAATAAACCATCCCCCCCCTCCCCACCTCCCCCCCTCCCTCCCGGTGCACTGAATCATTATCTAAATATAACATAGTGTATCTGTATATAAAAAAACCCAGTCAGCAAAGTATTGTGGGGGAATTCTATGAGGTAAACGGAAGGGAGATTTTGACCAGCGGATTTCTATGAAGTGAAAGAAGTGAGTGAAATGATTGTACAAAGTACATCTTGCTTACAGCAGCAGGGTCTGATCTGAGCATTATGTGAATACATCAGGCCGTTTCTGACCAAAGAAGCAAATTATCAGAGCTCGTTTGAAGGTGAATGAAGGCTGACTCCTTTCCCCTTCCTACTTTGACATCTCAGTTTTTTTAGTGAGCGTTTCTGGGCTGGGTGATAACTCCTTGTAATAGGATTAGCATTGATTTCTTCTGGTGAGAACAGAGATGTAGCAGTTCCAGTCATTTATTGAGCTGGCAGCTTTGAAATATCAAAACTAACTGCTGTAAAGACTAATGCAGCATCTTAAATAAAGAAAGCCCCCATGAATTCCTTTTATATTTTGACTATTGCACGATGAAACGCTAAAAATAGATGCCATGAGTTTTCAACTCCCATAATAGGCTTTATTCTCTTTGCCATGCGAAAAATCTTACTTTTCCTTGTGAATTTAATGTTTAATCTGTCAATGAGTTTTTTTTTCACAATTCCACGTACTTAGAAAATGAAAAAGGTTAAATTTTAGCTTTGTAATACCCAATGGGAAGATTTGGTAAATGGGTTCTGATGAGCATTACATCTCCTCTCTGCATTGCAGGACACAAAACCAATTATTTCCCAATAAATAGTGATGCAAATGTGCAGAATAAATAAAGCCTAATGCTTCCAGCCCACGTCTCTCTGCGTCCTCGCTCTGCTGAAATCGTCACCGATTTGCGCCACCTCCTACTCCGACCCGCTTGAGAACGCTGTGGAGGCCATTCCCCTCCTTCCCTCGCCCCATTTATAATCCCCATTTCACCTTGGTCACTCCCTTCTTCCTGTTGCATTCCAAATCTTACCTCCTTCACTCGCCTCCGTCTACGATGTGCAAACTCAACCCTATGATGTTTGGGGTGGTCCAGATTACACCCATGGCTTGAGCTTGTCAACCCCCCCTTTTGAGCTTGTGTGCATTCAAGTCCACCGCTTGCCGCTCGTCCTCATTCAGCATTGTCCACAAATTTGGAAAGATCGGACACAATTCCTTCCCCTGGATCATCTCTCATGGTTATAAAGAACAAAGGCTCTCACAATGCATCTGTCTGGGGAAGTGGGATACCTCATAATCAAAGGCCTGTGCTCATGATCACCTAGAAGCCAGCAATAAACTATTCAGGAATCGCTCGCAAAGACATCATGAGTGGATGCAAAAAAGTGGCAGCCATTTAGATGATGCAGTGGATGACCATACACAATCTGGACTCCAATAGAATACTAGGCCTTTTTAATTAGAGTACATTAAGGCAGTGTTTTTCAAACGTTTTTACCTGGGACCCGCTTTTGGCAGCTGGCCAACGTTCACGACCCATGCTGGTGACCTTTGCGATACACGCCACCGACCTTCACAATACACGCTGACTGACCTTCACAACACATGCTGACCGACCTTTGCAGCACACGCCATGTTCGTTTTAATGCAAAAGGGGAGCCAGCTTTGTCCTCACAATCTCACTTGAATCCGGTTCGAAGGAGCAGAGGGCAATGCGCACGTCAGGTGAAGACGTCAGCTAGTTCCTTTGTGCCATCTTCATCTTTATGAAAATAGAAAATCCAACCTGACACATGTAGGTCATCGTGAAGGGCAATAGCAACAAAATGCTTATTTTACTCAACACTGGATACTCCTTGGAGATGCTACTCCAGAATGCTGACAGCCTCATGGGGTTTTGATGTGTTTTTAATGTGCTATTACAGGTAAGCTGCTGCAGCGTAGTCTTTTCATTTGTTAATAATTGACCCTGCGGTCTCAACCTGTCAAGGAATTTTTCACACACCACTTCTCTTTCAAATTTTGAAACTTCTCTCATTTGCCGGTATTTCTCTGCAGATAACACACATGGGTTTTGGCTCCTTATTTGCATTGTCACAATTGACAAAAACGTACCTCAAAAAATCATCTTTATTCTTCTTTGTTCCAAGTTAAGTTTCTTTTTTCAGGGCTGTTAACCAGAGGCCCTGAAGCTCTAAAGCTAGCACTGCCCTGTCCTACGCAGGACTCTCCTGAGCAGTTCTCTCCAGCAGATTCCATTGTCCGATCCTGTCCAATAGGTAAACTGTCGAATTGAGTCTCTAGCTATCTCTTACTTTTAAGAAAACCATTGACCTTCACAGTTCACTTGCCTTGCTTGCCAGCAGCTGCAAAATCAAACAATTCTGCTGCCTGCTTTGGCGCATACCATTAGGTGGTTGGCCATGCTAAATTGCCCTTAGTGTCCAAAATTGCCCTGAGTGTTGGGTGGGGTTACTAGGTTATGGGGATAGGGTGGAGGTGTGGGCTTGGGTAGGGTGCTCGTTCCAGGAGCCGGTACAGACTCGATGGGCTGAATGGCCTCCTTCTGCACTGTAAATTCTATGATCAACTATGGATGGCACTTCACATAAATTCTATATGCAGGATGTGTGACCTGCTCTCTGCTGCTGCTTCTGGCTGGAAGACTCCACACAGCCTAATGTATCTCCATTTAAAAGGTGGCAGCAGCCACAATTCCCAATGTAAAAACCGATAGCGGCTGTTGGTCACTTCTCCTGGGATCGGGACCACAGCGGGAATGGCAGGACGGATCCTCTCCACACCCGCCTGCGGCCCACCCAGATGTCGCAACCTTAACTTTGAAAACCCTGCAGTTTTTTTAAAGAAGTTTCTGGATGCCATTGATTAGCCTCTGGAGATTAGGAAATTTATCCCAGAATACACATACCGGACAAGAGTCTAGAGTACAAGGAGTATTGAAGTGTGTTGGTAGATAGATCTCTATCACTTAGGGAAAGTGGTGATGCACTGTTTATGTCTGATATGTTGTTAACATCCACAGTAACCCTGTTGGAAAGATTCTGTTGCAAAGTACTTTAAGCAATTGCTACCTTGAAAGAAAAAACCTTATATTTATGGGGTTGATTCACCACTATCTGCCACTGGTAGCAGGTATCCTGATCCACGGAGAATCAAGCATCAACCTAAAAAGGGATTGGCACTGGGCGAAGCGCTTTGACTTCTTTTTCACAGTACTTAACTGTCTTTGATGTGGTGAGGAGCTGCAAATCATAGCAACAATGTTTCTAAACATTATGGTTAGCATCAAAGCAGGGTAATGGAGATGCATTCAAGCATGAAGGGAAAGGTTAATATACAATCCATCAAGCATCTACCTCTGAAGTAATAAATATGTCAATCACTGGCTAATGCAATGTACTGTTGTGTGAAATTGAATGGAAGGTTTGCATTTTAAAGGCTGTCAACTGATTTCAGGCCCTTTGAATTGTATCAGGCTTTCCACATAGCTTCTGACACTTGTAATAGTTGTTGCTTTGAACACTTTTGTCGTAGGCAGCAGCTGTTAGGAAAGGGTAAGTGAAAATCTAACAATTTGTCAACCTACTGCCTGGTCTGCTCTTTAGCTTTCAAGCAGTGGTTTCTGAAGGTGAGGGTGGGAAGGAAGGGGCGGGGGGGGGGCTCTCTGATGCGGGTCTCTGATAGGGGTTCTGATGGGGTCTAATGGGGGTGTCCCTGTTGGAGGTCTATGTTGGGGGTCTCTGTTGTAGGTCTGATTGGGGGGGGGTCGGTAGATGGTCCCCTTGATCCACTACGAGGGCCACGCTTGTAGAAGCTATTCAAGTCCATCCGACGGCCCTCCTGCCCCGAACAACGCATGGCCTTCCAAAGCCTCATCTAACAGGCACCCTCCACATCCCCCACTGGGACCTCTGTAATAGGGGGCCATCCACACGAACCCCCTGCCGAAAGGAAACGGCCCTCACATGCTTCAGTGATTTGAATGCACTAACCTCTCTTTAATGTGGTCAATGTTTACAAATATTGGGGTTTCACCACTTAGGCTACTGAACATTGAAGGGAGATGAATGAATCAAAGCTGCAGATGGTTTGTAGAAGTTGTCAATCACAGACCACTACTAGAAAGCTATGAATGGCTTGCAGCTAATCGATCTCTGGGTACCGGATGCAGTTCACAGCTTTTCCCCTTCCAAGGATGGACATGTGGAGCTGAAAGCATTACAGCTATAATTCATCTCATTGCCCCGTCTGGACTGCTCTCTAGCTTCCCCAGACAGAGGTCTATTTTACGGGTCTGGGAGGGAGGATCACATTAGGCAGGGATCCTTGGAAGGGGGGGGGGGGGTCTCCCTGTTATAATGGTCCCTGTGAAGGGTCTCCCTTTTACTGAGGTCTGCGGGGCTATCTCCCTATTATAGGGGTCCTGGCAGGGGGGGGGCACGGGTCGGATCACACATACATGTGGGTGCGGGGGGCTGATTTGCGGTGCGGGGGGGATGGCTAGCCGCACGCGGGACATCGCTATTGACTGTCTGCTCAAGATGGTAGCCCAATAGTAGGATTCCCTGGGAATTCTTCATATTCCACGCCATGCATAAATTTGCATAGCGTCGAACACTCAATTGCTTGCCAGTTTGATCTCCCAGGGGAACGTAAACCGGTTGCAATTCAGCTCCGGTGGGAGAACATAGGGCTGGATTCTCCGATTTGGAGGGTATGTCGGGAGGAAGTGTCTGGTTTTACGACAGAAAAATCGTCGAGGCCCCAGCACCAATGTTACGACTGGTGAGGGGCTAGCAGCTGCAGCACGTAAAACGCATGGCCTTCTCGATATAAACGCCTAGAGAATTGGCGGGTCTGTGGCCGCACAGGCGCACGAGGACGACCTGCAGCGGTCGTGCTGTAGAACATGGCGCTGGTCACGCCCGGGCCCGGCCTGTCAGATAGTGCCCCCCTGGACACACCCTCACCACCCCCAGGCCATCCCCAGCAGCACCACCCCCCCCCCCCCCCCGACTGTGGCAGCGCTGGACACAGTCCGTAGCCCCCACGCCGGGTTCACGAAAACTGAGAGCACACGTATCCCGCACCTTAGGGAGCTCCGCCCATTTGGGCCGAAGCATCAGGGGAGGGCCTTCAGGTAACACCCTGAGACCGTCCCAACGGCATGCGCCGTACTCGTCGATTATGCCGTTTTGGAGGGAACGGAGCAGCCGGAAACGGGTGCCGCCCCCGATTCAGTGGTAAACAGGGATTCTCCGCCCAATCGACGATTACGATATCACCGTCGGATAACGGAAAATCCCGCCCATCGTCTCCCAAAAGGAGAATCCCAACGAGCTTGTCCAACAGTGCAGCCTTCAGTAATGAACTGGAGCATCAGTCTGGAGTGCGTGCTTGACCATCTGGAATGCATTTCAAACCCACAACCTTTTGAACCCATTGACCATGCCCGACAAGCTGTACTTCAACCCTCACCCCTTCCCCTCACAAATCCCCAGCCGGATACTGTGATGCTCAATGCCGAAATCGCGTTCGGTGAAGGGGCGGAGAATCCCCGATGATGTCGAAATCGGGGGGCGGCGCCGCTTTTGCGTGTGGGACACGTGTGGTCTCACTTGTTGGGATCTCAGCATAGCTGCTGCAGACTCAGTCCAGCGCCGCCACGGTCGGTGGCAGGCCGGGAGCGCGAGCAGCATCCGCCATGAAGCACGCGCGACTGCTGCAGGCCACAGGCTGCCGGCATGCGCATATGCGTGGTCACGGACCCGGCAACTCTCCAGGCTGTTTCGGCAGCTAGAGCTGGGGGCTCTTCGCTGCCTGGCTGCTAGCTGCCTTCCCCCTCCCCCAGAACAGGGAATCGGTGGCCGGTTTGCGGCAGTATTCCTGGCGCGCCACCGTTTTCACGCTGGCGTGGGGACTTCGTCTCCAGAACGGAGAAGTCAGCCCAGGGTGCCGCTTCGGCTCATCTTCCACCCCACCAGCTTATCTATTTGGATCCTTCTCTGCCCCTCCAGTGTAATGTCATTGCCAAACACATCTTCTCCCTCCCTCCCCTTTCAGAATTACACAGGCATCTTCCATCCACGACAGGACTTCCTTTCCTATGGCAACATTACATGAGTTTGCAGAAGGTGGAAAATCTGCCCTTTAACCTCTTCCCTTCTCAACATGCAAGGCTAAAAATACTCCTTCCAAGGGAAACAGCGATTTACTTTTTTTCCCCCAATTTACTGAACCGCATATACTCCTCATGATTTAACCTCCTCTACACTGGAGAGACCAAATGCAGACTTGGTGACCACTTTGCAATACACGTCCGTTCAGTCCGCAAGCATACCCCAATCTTCCTGTTGCTTGACATTTCAATTCTCCAACTTGCTCCTACACTGATCTCCCTGTCCTCGACCTGCTGCTCTGTTTGAATACAACTGAACTCAAGCTTGAGGAACAGCATCCCACCTTTCAATGAAGCACTTCACAGCCTTCTGATCTCAACAGTGAGTATAACAATCTGAGATCATAACTTCCGTCTCCATTTTGTTTAATTTTTTTTAACTGGTTCAGTTTGTTCGCTCTCTTTGTGTTCAGTCAGCTACCACCCAGCCATTCACACCTCATCTGGACACATCTTGGGCGGGATTCTCTGACCCCCCTGCCGGGTAGGAGAATCTCTGGCGCCGGGGATTTGGCCGGGAGGTGCCCCCACGGCGGCCTGGCTCGCGATTGGGGCCCACCGATCCGCGGGCAGACGTGTGCCTTGGGGGCACACTATTCCTCCGCATCGGCTGCTGTGGTCCTCTGCCATGGCCGATGTGGAGATGAACCCTCCCGCGCATGCGCTGGGATGATGCCAGCACACGCTGCCACTCCCGCGCATGCGCCGACTCGCGCCGGCCGGCGGAGGCCCTTCCACGCCGGTTTTCGTGGTGCCAAGCCCCTTCCCCGCCGGCCGGTGCGGCGCAAACCACTCCGGGGCCGGCCTAGCCCCTGAAGGTGTGGAGGTTCACGCCACTCCTTCCCGCCGGAGTTGCACGCCCCTGCCGATTACGGCAGAATCCCGCCCCAGATGTTTCTTTGCTTTATTCATTACAATTAAGTATCTACTGAAGCCCCCCCGCCCCGCCCACAACCTTCCTTTCTGTTCTTTCTCCCCAGCCCCTTTCACTTGCTCAAAATCCATAACAGTTCTATCTTTCTTCAGTTCTGAATCGCTGAACTTTTCCAGCATTTTCTGTTTTTTGTTTCTAATATCACCCCTTTATCAATTTTCAGTCAATCCTGCATCTCAACTACCCCTTTGTTCAGTATAACATTTGCAGCATCTTCTTCCTCAGTAAGGTAATTATTTGGTACCTCAGCCATGCTGTCTAACTGGTTCTTTTAAGGTCCTGAATCGGTCCACACTTCCTCCGATTACCCGATTGCTGTTTATATGCTTATATAGACTTTTGGATTGCCTGTAGCTGCCAGTATCTTCCCGTGCTCTATCTTTGCCTCTTTTGTTTCCCCTTTCTCTTCTGCTCTGAATTATAGACCTGACGTCGGTGCTGCATTTCCGGTTTAGATCAGTTGGCTAGATAGTTGGTTTTGTGATGAAGCGAGGCCAGCACCACCTTCTCAACATTTCCCCTCGCCTGAGGTGTGGTGACCCTCAGGTTAAATCGCCACCAGTCAGTTCTCCCCCTCAAAGGGCCATCTGGACAATGGTGACATTACCTTTACTCTTTCATTGCCCTCCACCTTTTTCTCTCTCTCTATTGTCAACCAGGGAACACTGTTTTTGGTTAGCCACCTACTTCCACCCCTCGTGGGAATATACCGCAAATATCCCCAAATCATCTCCTCTTTAATGGAACCCATTGTTACATTCCAGTCATGCCTTTGGATCTTTGATTTGAATGTACCAGGGTCAGACCTGCCCTCACCTCATTGAAATCGGCCCTCTCCTAATCTCGTACTTTTACTTTAGATTTCTCCATATCCTTTTCTTCAATGAAGCTGAAGCTTATACTCTGATCACTATTCGCTGAACTTTCTCCGATTGATATTCCATCCACTAAACCTACCTGATTCCCTGGAACCAGATCCAGCAATGCCTCCTTCCTCTTTGGTCTGTAAGCACTGATCAAGAAAATGCTCCTGAAAACACTTCAGAACCCATTTTCTCCTCTCTGTTCTTTACACCCTTCCTTTCCCAGTCTTTATTAGGATAATTAAAGCCCCTCATTCTCATTACACTATAATTTATCCACATTTTTGTAATTTCTTTGAAAGTCTGGTTCATTCTATCTTTCCTATTAGTTGCTGGTCTATTGGATACACCAGTAGTTTAATGGTACCTTTATTGTAACTTAACTCTAACCATATAGATCCTGCCCTTGGTCACTCGAGGACATCCTCTCTCTGAAGCACTCTTTAATCACCACAAGCACCATATTCCTTTCTTTCCTTCTTTATCTTTTCAGAACGCTTGATTGTTAAATGCCTGTGGAGGTGAGGTCAGGTGCAGGCATGCTATTCTTTATCAAAAATAGCACTCCTGGACGGTGCTTTAGCCTCCAGAACATGCTGGTATTTTCAGAACGAAGGGGTGGGGGGGACCAGCAACCCACTCTCCCCCAACTCTTCGAAGAATTTGTTCAGGTGCTTGGGGAAGGTCAGAAGGAGATTTTCAAAATGGAGACAAGGAAAAGCAAATGGCCTGGAGCAGGTTGGGAGCAATGTGGTGAACCATTATGTATCGTGGTTGATTAATAAAAATAATGGAAAGCTGGGTGATACAACAGAGCAGGTCAAGTCAAGCTCCTCCACAATCATCCTCAAACCCGGTGCCCCACAAAGCTGTGTCCTCAGCCGCCTACTATACTCCTTATACACCTATGACTGTGTGGCCAAATTCCCCTCCAACTCGATTTTCAAATTTGCTGATGACACCACCGTAGTGGGTCGGATCTCAAACAATGACGAGACAGAGTACAGGAATGAGATAGAGAATCTGGTGAACTGGTGCGATGACAATAATCTTTCCCTCAATGTCAACAAAACAAAGGAGTGGAGAACATGCCCCTGTCTACATCAATGGGAACGAAGTAGAAAGGGTCAAGAGCTTCGGGTTTTTAGGTGTACAGATCACCAACAGTCTGTCCTGGTCCCCCACAGTGTGGTTGCTTTTTATACCTCTGTTGGTCCATCCCTCTAGTGATTATGTGGTGCTACTGATTACACATTAACCCCTTATGTACATGCATATACAGAGATCACTACATCCCCCTTTTTTCTTGTATTACATATTTTCTGTATATTGTAATGAAAATTGAACAAACATAATGGATGCAGTTTGCAAATGCGTTACATAAAATCAGTGAGCTAATTAGTCAAATGTTAATACATTTAGTCTTTTAGGTTTTGTTTTTTTGCTTGAAACAGGTAGATAAATGATGGTATGTACAAGTTGTGATGATTTTGATGATTATGCAAAGCCAATTAATATTTTTGAGTCCAATCGTAATAAGAAAATTTGTGAGTGCAAACTTTACGAATTTATTCGGTTAAGTTGCTTTCTTCTGTTGTTGAAGTGGTGATGTTGATGTTGTCATTTCTTTGTGAACATTGTCAGTGTTCTTGTGTTTAAGTAACCAAGAAGTCATCATGAGGTGTTTGACTGGTCGAATCACTTTGTTGTCTGATTTTGACCTTTTTTCTATGCTTGTGATAGCGATTCTGTGTTACATCTTTGTTGTCTGACCTGGACTTTTTCCTGTGTTTGTGATATTGATTCTGTATGTCATATTTCTTGAAAGCTGGTTTGATTGTTTGCTGTGGGGCAGATATGAATTCACGAGATTCGTTGTCATGCCATGTTATGTTTGTACTCTTTCCATTGTTTTGAACTGTGCTGTTGCATTGTCCTTCATATGCAGAGCTGTGCCATGTTGTACAGGTCATTGTTTCATTGTTGTTGATTTTGTTGTTTCTGTCTTTGTTGTTTCCATTGTTGCTTTTGTCGTGCTTGTTGTTTCTGTTTTTGTTGTTTTCATTGTTGGTCTTGTTGTTTTTGTTGTGCTTGTTGTTGCTGTTGTCGTTTTTGTTATGCTTCATGTTAATGTTTTTGTTGTTGTGCTTGTAGTTTTTGTTGTGCTTGTTGTGCTTCTTGCTGTTTTTGTTGTTGCTGCTGTTGTTCTTGTTTCTATTGTGCTTCTTGTGGTTTTTGTGGTTCTTGTTGCACTCAATGACTGTTCCGTGTGGATAATTCGAGTCATTCTCAAAGTTATTTGTGTCAGTGTTCTTTTTGGTATCTGATGTTTCATTGAGCGTTTCTTCTTGAGGATTGTGAGAATGATCTGATGTTGCATTGATCTTGGTGACATCAGTCATTTGTGGTTGATGTGATTCCTCTTTGATTTCTTGATACTCCTCTTCTAGAGTCATTTATGGTTCACTTGAATCATCATTGATTTCTTGGTGCTGCTCTTCTGGAGTCAAAATCTTCAAGATTTTATTTTCTTGTGGATAGTTTAGAGTAGATGAGGTTTTAATTGACGTGGTCTCACTGGACTCAAGAGTAGTTTTACTTTGATTGTTGAATGCTTCTGTCAGTCTCGCTGTAATCTTGCACATCTTGTATGTCGATCGTGATCACATTGTCACATTCTCACATACAGTGGGTAGACATTCAATGTCTTCTTGTTGGTTAAATGAGCTGGGTAGACTTTCATAGTCTTCTGGTGGCTCAAATAAGCTGGATAGGCTTTCATAGTCTTTTTGTTGTTTACGTGAGCTTGGTAGACTTTCAGTCTGCTGCTGGTTGCTCAGAAAAGGTGGATAGACCTTCATAGTCTTCTTCGTGCATGGTTGTCGCTCTGGGGACTTTAAGGGGCTGGTTTAGCTCACCAGGCTAAATCGCTGGCTTTTAAAGCAGACCAAGCAGGCCAGCAGCACGGTTTGATTCCCGTACCAGCCTCCCCGGACAGGCGCTGGAATGTGGCGACTAGGGGCTTTTCACAGTAACTTCATTGAAGCCTACTCATGACAATAAGCGACTTTCATTTTCATTTTCATTTTCAATTGCTTCCCTTCTGGAGTCTGTCAACGAGCTCTCTGTGGAGACTTGCGTCGCTCTCTGTGTGGAGTCTTTCATCGCTCTCTGTGTGGAGTCGTACAGTGTTCTCTCTTTGGAGTCAATCTGTGCTCTCTCAACGGAGTTGTTCTGTGCTCTCTGTGTGGTCTCTGAAATCAGCATAATTACAGCCTTGTGCTAGTAATAAAATCAGTGTTGGGCTCTCCGTTTCTCTGGCATCTATGACAAAACATAAATCTTTCCAGCATCTCACCAGACTGACTTTTACAGTGTTCTTCAAATTTTGCAATAATCACTTTAAATTTAGTTTTGTCTTCACCTTCCAAGAAATTAAAGGAGTTATAGATCTCTGTAGCTTCATGTCCTGCTATTGCCAGTAGCAGTGCTATTTTCCTTTTTTCAGAGACAGTGTTTAAATCATTAGATACCATATAGACTTGGAACCTTTGTATAAACATTTTCCAGTTATTACTTTAGTTACCATCAGTTTTCAGCTGCATTGATACTTGAACGTGGTCCATCAAACCATTTAATCATCGAGGATTAATCTTCCACAGTTGAATATCCGGTCTGAATTGTCCTCTCTTTTTGTCTAACCTAATCTAACTGGTTCTTTTAAAGCCAACACACCTGGTACCAACTTTTATTACACTCCTGTATTATCTTGATATGCTACGGAGTGTAATATGTGTTACTCAAACCTTGGTTACTGATGAGGTCTTCTGAATTTCGATGAAGAAGAGCAAACTCGTCCAGTAGTAACAAAAGGTTTATTGAGTAACTATAACAATACTTGCATGAGCTCTTCACTTTAACATTGATACTCGTGCTAAGGTTAACAAGATCTAACTACAGTAACTATATGTAACTCCACTAACCATCTAAACTAATCTGATACTGCCCTGGTCACAGTACACTCACAAGAGAGAGAGAGAGAGAGACAATGTGGTTGTTTTTTGTATCCCTGTTGGTCCGGCCCTCTAGTGATCATGTGGTGCTACTGATTACACGTTAACCCCTTATGTACATGCACATATAGAGATTACTAAACCATCCATATTTAAAATCTGGGCTTTGGAGGAAATTTCATCAGCTGCAAATCTTCCATCTCATGTTGGTCTAAAGGGTTTTGATATTCAACAGTTAAATTAGTTTTCGGGGCAGACTCCAGCTTGTTAAACCAGATTGTTCATCATGTAAATCTTCGGTGGGAATGTTATGGACTTGGCAGATGTCATGGCTGCCATCTTGAGAGCCGCCAGTGAGAGTCAAGCGTTGTTCAGTTGAGGAGGGCTCACCTTAACAATCAGGCAATTAACAGGCTTTCCGCTGGATTTGAACCCCGGAGTATGTAGAAAGTCCCTCCCGTTGAGAGCTGCCAACCAATCAGAGGTCGGTACTCTTTGCTCAGCAGTGTCACTGGGGAGCCGGTGAATACTACCTGAATGGCACCCACCCAAGGCCCAGGAGTGTGGAGTGATCCAGGCCAGATAAAAATGATGGTCGGAGGGGTTTTGCAGAGTGGGGTGCAGGGGAGGTAGGTATAGTAATGTGAACAGCAAGTACAGGAAGATGACTCTCAATGGGCCCCCCTTCCTGGTGCCGTGTCCCTCAATGGCTTTGAACGAGGGAAAGCCCACCCTCCCAGAAATCACAGGCCGCTCGGAAAAGTTTGAATGTCATTCTCCCTGTGTGACAACAGGCTTGCCCACTGCTGGGTTAATATCAGGCGGGGAGGCCTTTCATCGACCTTACTGCCACTGACTTAGTCAGGGTGAAGGCACCCTACCCAGTACCATACTGCCCAATTAAATGCCCTCCCTGCCAGGGGGGGAGAGTTTAATAAGGACACGGGGAGTCCACACCCAGTAAAGTAAAGAACTAGATTTATTTACAATACGGTATAAACAGTTCCTGGTCTCTTCCTACCTGATCTCTTTCTGGGCGGCGCCTTACTGGCTGACCGTTTTACATTGCTAAATTAGAATTCTCCCGTCCCTCACGGGGGAGCTTGTACTGTCCACGGACCATGTGGAAGATAATCATTCTCACCCTGCAGATCCTATTCAGGATATTACAGAGAGCACAAAATATTACTTCTACTGCACTAAGATTCCCTTTAAATCCCTCAGATGCACTAAACTCCAGTGAGCTCTTGGATAATTGCTCTTAAGTGACTCATTCATCGATAACCCTCCACCAGCCAGCGGGTTTCCTGTGTCGGGCCCTTCCTGCCCTAAAATCCATTGCAGACTGTTTTCCTGGTGCCAGAAATTTGATGTTCCCACCTCACCGCAACACCACCACTCTGGCGGATTCCATTAAAATCCACAGGTTGGCTATGTAACCTAATTTCATAATTTAACCCTTTCGGCCATGATATCATCCTGGTGAATCTGCACTTCATTCCTTCTAAGGTCTATATCTTTCCTGAGGTGCCCAGAACTGAACACCGTAACCCACACCCATGCACAATTTCTTATGTTTTAAATATCGAGAAAATATTCTAAATTCTTGGGGTCTAAAGTGAACGAGCGCAGACTTCCTCACATTGAATTCCATCTTCCACTCAGTGTTGTTCCCTTACAAAGTTCTTCTCCCATCTACATTGCTTACTGTATCTCTGAACACAGCACCATCATTAAGTTTCGGTGTACAGCTCTCTTATTCTTCATCTAAAGGATTGAAAAATATATAGTGGAAAGCTGAGACACCAGTACTGGGTGATACCACTCGTTAATCCTGCCAACTCAAGAATATGCCCATTAACTCAATCCATCTCCTACCTTAGTCAATTCTACCCATGTCAACTGGTTAACAGGTTAGAATAGCAGCACGGTAGCATTGTGGATAGCACAATCGCTTCACAGCTCCAGGGTCCCAGGTTCGATTCCGGCTTGGGTCACTGTCTGTGCGGAGTCTGCACATCCTCCCGTGTGTGCGTGGGTTTCCTCCGGGTGCTCCGGTTTCCTCCCACAGTCCAAAGATGTGCAGGTTAGGTGGATTGACCGTGATAAATTGCCCTTAGTGTTCAAAATTACCCTTCGTGTTGGGTGGGGTTACTGGGTTATGGGGATAGGGTGGAGGTGTTAACCTTGGGTAGGGTGCTCTTTCCAGGAGCCGGTGCAGACTCGATGGGCTGAATGGCCTCCTTCTGCACTGTAAATTCTGTGTAATATCCACATGCCCCTTTGTCTGAAACTCTGGCTCGAGCCTTAGTTCCTGGTGTCCGGGATATGTAAATGGGACGATGCCAGTGCTATTCATGGCAAAACTAGGATACCAAATGTGGCTGGGGGAAGAGGGAGATTAGTGAATTTTTGCCTCAAGAGAAGTGGGCCTGAGACCAAGCCCTGCATTTAAAATATTCCCCTAAATATAGAATATTGGCCATAGTAGCGCAATGACCTCCTGCGAATGGAACTGTGACTGAAACCAGTCTTTCAAAGTCAATATCACCACTGCCCCAGACCCTTTCCATTCCAGCTTCCATGGATGCACCCACCCTACAGAAAACAGAACTATAGACAGATGCAAAAAGGCCTTGCGTACCAAACATTTTGCATTCCAATCACATTTGACATTCTAGTTTGCCAAGGTTACTCCAAAACCTAATTGAACCTGAAAGGAAATTTGTCCACAATGTCTAATGCAGCAGAAACTAGAAGGATACTAGGCTCAATCCCTGGGCTGTGCTATCAGCTAATCTCAATTGGGAAGCAGCTGTGCGTGTGACATAGCAAAGGTACGGATCTCACCTGAGACATTCCTGCTCCGGCTGGTACGGTTCTACTCCGAGCAGTGCACAGACCAACTGAGCCGCAGAGTAGAGGATAACTGGGAAATAAATTAATTGTTATTATACAGTCCCGAGCCTCAAGATGCCCATAACACGGCATGGTAACACAGTGGTTAGCACTGTTGCTTCACAGCACCAGGGACCCGGCTTCAATTCCCGGTTTGGGTCACTGACTGTGCGGATTCCACACATTCTCCCCGTGTCTGCGTGGGTTTACTCCGGGTGCTCCGCCTTCCTCCTGAAAGACATGCTGTTAGGTGAATTGGACATTCTGAATTCTCCCTCTGTGTACCCGAACTGGTGACGGAGTGGGGCGACTAGGGACTTTTCACAGTAACTGTCATGTGAGAGTACCTTTAAGAAATGAGTGTTTTTAATAGAAAAACTGTAGTGGGTGTACCTTTAAGAAATGGGTGTGTATTACTGCAGTGATGTCAGAGTGTGGGTGTAGCTGGGCTGTCTGTCAGCTTTCAGTTTCACTTTGAGAAAAGCTTGGGTGTATCTGTATTTTTTTTGGTTTCGTTTCAGTGTTGGAGCTGCAGTCAGCCGCAGAATGTGTGATGTTGTTCTCTCTGCCATGTAAAGACTATCTCTTGATCATTTGGTGAATTCAGAGTTATAACTGTTCTCAGTAGTGAATTTAAACCTGATCTGCTTCTGATAGAAGTTTTTTTAAAGTCTTATGGATGTTAAAAGGAAGGTAAGGCTTACTTAGTGTTGTATTATTTGGGGGTTGTATTTGAATTAATGGTTGCTAAGATGTTCATTGTATGTTTTAAAATGGTTAACGAGTTCATAGAATAAACATTGTTTTGCTTTAAAAAATACTTTTCCATTTCTGCTATACCACCCCTGTAGAGTGGGCTGTGTGCTCCCCATACCACAATCTATTAAATGTTGTTGATCAGGTGAATTCCATGGTACACTTTGGGGTTCTCTAAATCCCAGCCCATAACAAATTGGGGGCTTGTCCGGGATAAAAGTCTATCTATTGGATTGACTTAGTGAACTTAAAGACAGTAAGGGGTGAGCATATTGTGGTTGCTTTTCAGGGGTGGTATTCCAGTTTAAGTGGGGAGTGTGTTGTGGACAGTGGCTCTTTCAGAGGTTCTGAAGTTTTTAGGGGTGGAGACGGTCACACTCAGTACCTTACGGACAGAGACTAAAAGCAAACTGTTAGATTTGGCAAAAACATTGCAGTTAACATTACCTGACAAAATGCGAAAAAATTAGGTAATTATGGCGGTGGCTCAGCATTTAAAGTTGCCTGAGATACAGTTTGACTCATTGGAAATGGCAAAACTTCAGTTACAAATTAAACAAATGGAACATAAGAAAGAATTGAATACGAAAGAGAGTAAAAAGAAAGAGAGAGCGGAAAAAGAAAGATAAAAAGTGAGAGAGAGAGGAAATAAAAGAGAGAGGACAAAGAAAAGGAGAGAGAAGAAAGGAGAAAAGAATGAATAGCCCCATCAGAACAAAAAGAAAGAGAAAGGGAGATACAGATCAGGGTAAAAAGATAAAGAGAGAGAGTTTGAACTTCAGAAAATGGCCATGAAACATGACAGTCAGTTAAAATTGGCAGACGTAAAGGGAAACATACAATTGGATTATAGTGATGAGGATAGTGAGAATGAGCGTCATAGTCGAAGGCTTGGTGGGGATCAATTTAAATATGTCCAATGATTGGGTACTCCAAATTAAAAAGAAAAATTCAATTCCTGATGTAGTGAGAACTCATGTGGAAGAGCAGAGGGTTAAAACTGTGAGATTAGCAACAGAAATGACAGATGATTGTGCATTAGTTCATAAATCAAAGCTTGGTTTCCGACATCAGCTCCAGCCTGTGAGGGATAGAAACTGAGGACATGAGAAATACTCAAGTGGTAGAGATAAAGGCGGTGTGATGGGAGATAATAAGGGGAGTGTATCTCAGACTGCAAAATAAATCCAGGAGGGTGGAAGAGACATGAAAAGTTTCAAATGTTTTCACTGTAATAAACTAGGCCATGTAAAGTCACAGTGTTGGTGGTTGAAGAATAGCACTGGGAAGGCTGATGTGGTAAAGAGGTGATTGATAAGAAGGTGCCAGATCTCTTTAAAGAATTTACTTGTGTGGGTAAAGTTTACTCATGTGTATCAGGAGGAGCGGCAAAGAAGTCACAATTTTAAGAGATACGGGAGATGGTCAGTCTTTAATGGTAAGAGATGAAGAGTTATGTAGTTTGGGAAGAATATTGCCAGAAAAGGTGGTAATATGTGGAATTCAGGGTGAGCGGAGTAGTGTTCCATTATATAAGGTAAGGTTGGAAAGTCCAGTGAAGAGTGGGAAGTGGTAGTAGGAGTAATAGAGAAACTATCTTGTCCAGGAATAGAGTTTATCTTGGGTAATGATATAGCTGGATCGCAGGTGGGAGTGATGCCTGCTGTGGAAAATCAGACAACTGAAGTGTTGAGGGACGAATGTCCTGGGATTTTTCCAATTGTGTAGTAACAAGGGCGCAAAGTCACAGGAGAAATCAAAGAGTGAAGAAGAAGTTGAAGTGAAATTATCAGAAACGATTTTTGATCAGATGGTTAAAAAAGAACAAGAACAGGTGGAGGATGAGGCGGATATTTTTGTCAGGAAAATTGGCTGAGTTACAACAAAAGATATAGAAATAAAACTGATGTATCAGAAAGCATATACGGAAGAGGAATCTGAGTTTATACCAGAGTGTTATTACTGTAAAAGTGATGTCTTGATGAGAAAATGGAGATCTTTACATATGCAGGCGGATGAAAAGTGGGCAGATGTTCATCAAGTAGTATTGCCGGTAGGGTGTAGAAAGGAAGTGTTGCGAGTTGCACATGAGGTACCGTGGAGGTCATTTGGGAATACGGAAAACTCAAGCTAAAATCCAAAAATATTCTTATTGGCCTAGACAACATAAAGATGTAGTTAAATTTTGGCGATCATGTCACAAATGTCACGTGATAGGGAAACCTCAAGCAATGATAAAACCAGCACACTTAATACCTATTCCAGCATTTTAGGAACCTTTTACAAAGGTCCTAATTGATTGTGTAGGACTGCTTCCTAAAATGAAAACTAGGAATCAATATCTTTTGACGATAATGGATGTGTCTACTAGGTTTCCAGAGGCCATTCCAGTATGTAATATTACAACTAAAAAGATTGTGGAAGAGTCACTTAAATTCTTTACTAGATATGAACTACCCACAGAAATACATTCGGATCAAGGAGCAAATTGTACCTCCAGGTTATTCAAAGAAGTTATGGATAGTTTAGGAATAAAACTATTTAAATCAACTGCGTACCATCCAGAATTGCAGGGTGCGTTAGAAAGGTGGCATCAGACATTAAAGACAATGTTGAGGGCTTATTGTCACGATTATCCAGTGGATTGGGATAAAGGAATTTCATTCATACTGTTTGCAATTAGGGATGCACCTAATGAGTCAACCAAATTCAGTCCTTTTGAACTAATATTTGGTCATGAGGCAAGAGGACCACTTAAATTGATTCAGGAAAAATTGGTGAGTGAGAAATCGGAAATTACATTATTGGATTACGTGTCAAATTTTAGGGAACAATTATATAGATCAGGTGAATTGGCTAGACAACATTTAAAAGTTGCACAAAACGTGATGAAACGGGTAGCGGACAAGAAATCCAACATTCATAGTTTTGCCAGTGGAGATAGAGTTTTAGTCTTGTTACCAGTGGGAGGTGACCCTTTGAAAGCAAAGTTTTGTGGACCTTATCAGATTGAAAGGAAATTAAGTGAGGTGAATTATGTGGTAAAAACACCAGATAGATGAAAGAATCACCGAGTGTGTCATGTGAATATGCTTAAAAGGGAAGGAGAGAAAAAGGATGAGGCTTCAATGATTCTAACTCAAAGTGACGAACCAAATCCAGATGACTGTGAATTTGACATACCTCAAATTAAATTGGAAAATGAGGATGTTCTTAAAAATTGGGATAAATTCTTGAGTTACCTTCCAGAGGAAAAAACGGACTGACCTGAAAGATAAGCGCAAGTTTGTAGAGATACATTTGGAAGTACTAAAATGGCTACACGTGATGTAGATGTTGGAAATGCTGTTCCTATCAAACAACATCCATGTAGACTTAACCCTTTAAAATTGACACAGGTTGACAAAGAGATTGAGAGCATGCTTAAAAATGTCATAATTGAAGTGGGTTGCAGCCAATGGAGCTCACCCATAGTGATGGTACCTAAACCAGACAGTACCCAATGGTTGTGTGTGGACTATAGAAAGGTTAATGCAGTTACAAAAACGGACTCTGATCCTATCCCACGTTTGGAGGATTGCATTGAGAAAGTGGGACAATCAGCTTTTCTTTCCAAACTGGATTTACTTAAAGGTTACTGGCAGGTAACTTTATCCGAAAGGGCGAAGGCGATTTCAGCTTTTGTGACTCCAGATGGTAAATACCAATTCAAAGTTATGCCATTTGGCATGAAAAAAGTCCCAGCCACATTTCAACGGTTAACTAACAAGGTATTTTCAGGATTACCCAATTGTGCGGTATACATCGGCGATCTGGTAATTTTCAGGCAGTCATGGAGAGAACATTTAAAACATTTGATGGAGTTATTTGATTGACTTCAGGAGGCGGGTTTGGTGATAAACCTAGCCAAAAGTGAATTTGGAAAAGCTTCAGTCACTTTCCTTCAGATACCCTCAGACAAAGGGAAATAATGCGAGTTCTTGGCATGAGTGGATTTTATCGAACATTTGTGCCAAATTTTTGTCACGTGGTTGCTCCACTGATAGAGTTGCTGAAGAAACGTCGAAAATTTCAGTGGACAGTGGACTATCGACAGGCAGTTGACTGCCTGAAAGCTGTGATAACCAATGCTCCTTTGTTGGAGAATTACAAGAGTCTCTGTGATCAGATTGAATAAAAGTATCTGACTTTAAAGAGAAATGCCGAGGCGTAGAGAAATGGATGGATCGTGCAGAGACCTTCGTGTTCAAAGAGACTGCCAATCGAGAGGGATTCTAGTTGGAGGAAGAACAAAAAAAAATGGACTACATTATTGTAGCTGTTTGCGTGTGTTGTTTTTTGAAACAAAAAAGTATATTTACTGTGTGCATTACTTAAAGGATAGTGAAAAGTTGGAAAATGAAACCATCCTGAAGTAGATGGTTTATTTTTTTTCTTGGGGGGAGGTGTCATGTGTGAGTACCTTTAAGAAATGGGTGTTTTTATAACTGTAGTTGGTGTACCTTTAAGAAATGGGTGTTTATTACTGCAGTGATGTCAGAGTGTGGGTGGAGCTGGGCTGTCTGTCAGATTTCAGTTTCACTTTGAGAAAAGCTTGGGTTTGTCTGGTTTTTTATTTTGGTTTCGTTTCAGTGTTGGAGCTGCAGTCAGCCACAGAATGTGTAATGTTGTTCTCTCTGCCATGTAAAGACTATCTCTTGATCATTTGGTGAATTCAGAGTTATAACTGTTCTCAGCTAATTTAAACCTGATGTGCTTCTGTTCAATGTTTTTTTAAAAAGTCTTATGGATGTTAAAAGGAAAGTAAGGATAATGATTACTTGGTGTATTGTTTGGGGGTTGTATTTGAATTAATGGTTGCTAAGATTTTCACAGTATGTTTTAAAAAGGTTCACTTGAGTGCATAGAGTAAACATTGTTTTGCTTTAAAAAATACTTTTCCTTTTCTGCTGTACCACATCTGTGGAGTGGGCCGTGTGCTCCCCATACAACATCTATTAAAAGTTGTGGGTCAGGTGAACTCCATGATACACTTTGGGGTTCTCTAAATCCTGGCCCATGACAGTAACCTCATTGCAGTGTCAATGTGAGCCTACTTGTGACAATAAAGATTATTAGCATTATTATGATTAACATTTGACAGCCAGTGAAGTACTGTAGAAGTGTAGATCCGGAACCCAGGCTGACCATGCAGTGCAATACTGCGGAAGGTGCTGTACTCACTGGGGTGCTGTCTTTCACTGAGATGTCAGAACAGAATTCTAATTGCTCCCTCCGGTGAACCTAAAGGTTTTGCAGGTACAACGTACAACCTCCCTACTTCCCCTGCCCACCCACTGTGGAAATGTCCCCATCCATTTGAACTGTCCTGAGGTTAGACTCTATAGTATGCGGTGTGTTAACTCTGTAGTCACATCCTGTCACCAAAAATAGACATATATAAATTGAGAAGCAGTGAAATTCAATAGCGCAAGAAATAAAAAAAAAACGTTCCTTTCCAATCAAAATTTGTTTTTTCTTCCAATTTTTTTTTTTTTTACTGCTATGGCCTCTGCGAGAGTGAAGTGATTCACACCCCCTCCTCCCCCTTCCATTTTTTTTTTTTTATCCTTTTCAGTTTATGTATGAAACACAGAAAGTAGATTGAAAGCATTCTGGAGGCATTCAGCCTGAGAAGAAAAGAGATCCTCTGAGCTTTATTACATATGAAGATTCTACAATAAAAATCAATTTCTGCCTCTTTATGCGGTTTGAATGACAAAACGTCCAGCCATTCAGGGGCCATTGTGTGCTGTGAAGTCATTCAGTGGCATGGCACAGAAAAAGACCTGAGTGTACTTTCTGACCTGCGAGCGCAGATTCTAATATGATACAGACCATCTGAGATAATGACAGCCACTTCATATTGTCTGTGGGAAAAAAAGTTATCTCATATCTCAGAGGTTAAAAGGGTTTTTGTGGATAGCAGCTGAAATTGTATAGGTTTAGAAATTGCGAAAATTCGCTCTCCCCTGGTGAAAGTTAAAAAGGAACCCAAATTAGAGATTCTATTTGTTTCTTTGTAAAGTTAAAGAAAAAAAACAGATGATAACCGCCGGGCTGGGAAGAAATGCGTCTCTCATTTTATCTCTGGTCATCACACTGTGAATAAGCAGAGACCACCTGCAGCATACGGATGCTGGCACTGGGGTTACTTACGGAATGGGGGGGGGGGGGGGGGGGGGGTTGCTTACGGTGAGGCTGTGCAAAGTTCTGCTCTGGGTTGTGAAGTAAAAAGGGGATAATTGGAATTGTGTTGCAGATTAGCCTGGATCTAATAGAATGGTGGAACAGGCGCCAGCGCCTAAATGGCCAACACTTTTGAGAGACATCCGTACTGCCTGAGGTGTGGCCTTTAAGAGTTGGAGCCCCGTCTGTACCCTCAGGTGTGCGGTGAAATGCGTATCGGCATATCAATGTATAATTGTACATAGCTGTATCAATGTACATATTTGTATTCCATAGCATCACTGTACATAGCCACTGACAAATATATGTAGGGACAGTTATGACCTCCCGCCAGCAGGTGGAACCAGACACCAATGCAGACATATATATATGGGGGGACGGACGGGAGGTGGGCACATGGTAGTAGGACGGACAAGAGGACAGGCATCTCCCTCCATGGTTTTACAGTAATGGAGACAGAATCGTTTGTACATAGAAATGCGTAGTTACCATCAAGAATGAATACTTGCAGCAATCATAAATTCGTGCTCTATGTGTACCTTCATGATCAAGGAAGCAACTGAACACAACAAGGTAGAAATGAAGATCCCACAAATATATTCAGAAGATGAACGTAGTTCATGTCACGCGACAGGAAGAAGAGCGAAAGGAGAGTCCAGCATTTTAGCAATTAAAAAAAAGGACATTGATAATGTGCTGCAGATCTGTCCACAGGAAGATCACACATGGCATTGCTTGTGGTGATCTAGAAAGAGGACATGTTGTTTCACCAACATGTGACCAATATCACAGACACAGCACCAACAGTACAGACCGTCAAGGCAGGCCATACTGTGTGATTACCCATCAGCTCCATAAAGGAATCTCCACAATTAAGATATTAAGAGCACAATTTAATTAAATGGGAACAAAGTCCCATAGTCAGCGCATTTAGCCGTGTGTTTCCCTGGGCTCACAGCACAGAGAAACAGAACACTGCCAAACAACACTCGGGTTAGATAGGGGGCCTCAGCGAGCAATGCGTGGTCGAGGTCGGACATAGCCCCATTTTCTGCACTGAAGAACTCCACTCGCTGGAACTCCTCAATGTAGCGAGAGATCGGGACGCCATTTTAAAATGGCGTCCAGATCTCTGGAGCCCCCGACGTGACTCCCAACCACCCCACAAGCCCCAACTCACTAGGAAGGGGTCCTCGGGCTCCGCCCCGCATCCCTCTCAATACCCGCGCAGGGCACCACCGGCCCGATCACCACTGTGAAACAAATGTCAGGGTGCCAGGCTGGCACTGCCAAGAAGCCCAGGTGGTACTGCCATGGTGCCCAGGTGACACCAGCAGTACCAGGATACCATCCTGCCCAAAGGGCATGTACCTGGGAACCTCCAATCCCCTGGGAGACCCCCGCGAGTGCAGTTCTCATCCCTGTTTGTGGAGACCAGTACACTGAACGTCGCTTGTCCAAGATCTCCAGGGCGAAGGGGATAGCTGTCTCATTCTAATATGCCGATTTGCTAAAACGTTATCCTACCCACAATGGCCGGGATTTTCATCGCAACGTCTCGCGAGAGCACTGTAGATCCCAGAAATGGGATGGCCATGTTGCACCGCAGCGCGCTGCTTTTCAGGCACAGTGTGGCCGTTTGATCGTGCCCTTAATTCCTTTGTAGAATGCTAACATTTCTTTAAAACATCGCCAAGAAGTATTCTAATGTTGAAAAGGGAAAGAAAGACATTTGGCTGGGGTTTTCTGACCTCTCCGTGGCAAATGGAGGTAGTCATCGGCCACTGGCGGAATCTCCTGGTCCCATCAAAGCCTCCAGGCTTTTGTGTGACTTGCCCACCCTGCCGCCAGGGAACCCACCGTGGGAAATAGTGTCCGGTGGGACTGGAAGGTCACGCCGACAGGATGGGCTGGAAAATCATGTCCTATAACTCAAATAGTAGCTTTGTAATCATGACATTTTCTCTAATTTCATGTAGTGCATTCAGATTTCCCAAACAAGCAATTGATAAGGTGCCACCTAAAAGCTTACTCCAGAGCGAATGGTGTTGGGGGTGATATGGGCGGGAATCTCTGGTCTTGTCCGTGGTGGGACCCATTGCAAGTGAGAATAGAGAATCTGGTGTTCCACCCAAAAATCTGGTCATTTTCAGCGGCACTGGAAACTCCTAGCCGCGAACAAAGTTGGAAGATTTCAGTCATTAGCATGGAAACAGGGTTGGGATAAGTGGGCCATTTTCAGGTTGACAAACTGTAACTAGAGGAGTGCTGCTGGGAACAGTACTGGGGCCTCAGCTATTTACACTCTATATTGTCTTGGATGAAGGGACTGACAGAACTATAGACATATTTCCTGACAATACAAAGATAGGTGGGAAAGCAAGTTGTGGGGAGAATACAGAGGACGGCTAAAGGATATAGATACGTTAAAGTGAGTGGGCAAAAAACTTGGCAGATGGATATAATGTGGGGACATGTGAGGTTGTCCACTTTGGCAGGAAGAAGAGAAAAGCAGAATGTCATTTAAATGGAGAGAGAACTGCAAAAGCTGTAGTACAGAGGGACCTGGGCGTCCTTGTACATCAATCACAAAAAGTCAGCATGCTGTTCAGGCACGTCATTAGGAAGGCACATGGAATGTTGACCTTTAATGCAAGGAGTATGAAATATAAAAGTTGGGAACTTTTGCCACAATTTTGTACTGGAAAGTGATGAGACCACACTGACAACACTGCATACTATTTTAGTCATCATGCTTAAGAAGAGACATGGAAGAAAATCTGAGATAAATGTGTAAACATGGGAGTTGATGACATTTTATTCCATCTGTGGAATGAACATTAATCATCCTAGGTGATCGGCCTATTCCAGTTATTAGATCAACTTTGCCTACTTCACAGACACAAATTCTATGCCTTGGTGAAAGGACAATTGATCGTAAATTTAATAGTAGCCTAAATGTCACAAGAAACCTCTCACAGTTGTTCATGATGAAAGATTTCAATTACAGTATTACAACGAATATACATCTGAAGCCATTCTGAACTACAAATTCGGAAATTTGTGGGCTTTCTTCGAATCTGAGCACGTGACAAATTGCATTTAATTTGCGGAATTAATGTTAAAACTTACTTTTCAGGATGGCTTTTCAGATGGCAACAAAATGTGATGTTGTCGCAGGGCCTTTGTTTCACATGTTTTACATACTGAACTTTCATGACTTTATAACCAAATGGTTTTGGTGATGCCAAAGTAGTTGCATGGTTTGAGAGAGCAATGCATGTGTTAGAACGCAAGCTAACTCCCAGTGTTACCTCAGCATTCAATGCAGTGTGATACATGGAACTTTGTGGTTTCGCTTGTGTGTGTTGATGGCCGGCACCCCTGTTCCTCTGCCCTTTCCCTCTTTCCTGTTCCATTCCCGTGTACCCCTCCCCTGTTCAGCCTTGGGTCAGGGACAGCTATGAAAGGGCAGAGGCAATCAGAGGGGTTAGGTTAGGACTAGTATGGAAGGTCAGGGGCAACCATGGGAGGTGAAGGGCAGTAGAGGGGGGAAACCCCATAACCTTTAAAAAGTATGTGGATGAGAACTTGTAATGTCAAACCATTCAAAGCTATGGGCCAAGTTCTGGAAAGTAGGACTAGCGTTGATTTAACGTCATTTTGTTAGTGCAGCATTGATGGGCCGAAGGGCCTCTTCTGCACTGAAAACAAATGTTATTGTGAAGTTGATTGAGGGACAAGTATTGACCTGGACAACAGGTCATACTTTTCTTCAAAATAATGCCATAGGGACAACTTGAGAGAGCCATAGTTTAATGCCTCATCAGAAAGACAGCGGGCGCGATTTACCGGAAAAATGTTGAGCGCGTTTAGCCGGGTGTTTCCCAATGTTGGCAGCACCGAGGATGACCCCGTTATTAAACGGGACTCTGCATCATTTCTGAGCCTAAGTGAGGAATGCCCAGCCATGGCCGCACTCAGCCCCATTTCCTGCACGAACAAACTCCACTCGCCAGTGCAGGAAGAGATACGGGTACCATTTAGAAATGATGCTCCGATCTCTAGACCCCCCACCACAGCCTCTGGATCCCCCTGATGCCCAAACTCACCAATAAGGGGTGTCATAATATCCAGACAGGCACATCATGAGACAGGCAGCTAATGAACACAGAGAACAGGACATAACCAATCAGCAGGCAGAACACTTGGGGGTGGTCTCCCACTATAAAAGGCACAAGGCACTCACACTCTGCCTCTTTCCACTGGGGACATCTACAGAGTCAGTCAGGGTGTATATATATATCACATAACACCTCCAGCATGTGGTTAAGAGCTAGTCTGGTTCAGTCAGACAGAGTAATCACACTTAGGTTAGCAGAGAGTCGAACTCACAGAGAACTGAACTAACTGTGTGACAGGATCAATAAATCAAATTGAACTAACTTCAAGGTCTGGAGTATCTTTCAGTTATAGCTGCATCCAGTTGCAGCCCGTGTTATCTCAGTGTGCTTAACACAACATGGTACCAGAAGCCTGCTATCCCTAGGTGGTTTACCACAATCTGTTGCGTGACGACCAAATGTATCCCAGCACCATGGAGAAGATCCAGACTCCTCAACAGCTGCAGACCTCTAGCAATCTCAGTGCCAACTGGCAGACTTTCAAGCAAAGGTTTCTGCTGTACATCGAAGCCTCAGATCTCGAGGGAGCGTCTGATACAAGAAAGATTGCGCTTCTCTTCTCAACTGCGAGGGATCAAGCCATCAAACTTTTCAACTTGTTTAACTTCACCGAAGGCCAAGACAAGACAAAGTTTCAGACCATCCTGGACAAATTTGATAGTCATTGTGAAGTGGACACCAATGAAATCTTTGAGCACTATATATTCAAACAAAGCCTACAAGGTAAAGATGAATCTTTCAATGGCTTTTTAACTAGCCTCCGCCTGCTAGCGCTGTCCTGCAACTTTGGTGATATTGCTGACTCCAGTCTCAGAGACCAAATTGTGTTTGGAGTTCACTCTGATCCTCTGAGAGAGTAGCTTTTAAAAATCAAACATATGACCCTATCAGTCGCGATTGAAACATGTACAGTGCATGAGCACGCCAAAAATCGGTATTCCCAATACAAATCGGCTGAAAATTAGAAACTTGCCTCCCACGAGGCAGAGAATGTGCAGGCCATCTCCCGGATGCAGCGCCTCAGCATTGATGAAAGCTGTCATTTTGCGCGCTCTTCCTGGGGCCCCACGCATGCGCGATGCGAATGGGATAACAAAGTGGCCGATCACCACACTGCGCAGGTGCGTACGTCTGCCAACCGAACTGCCCATGTTGATGACGCACGGAGCGTAACGACGTCATGATGTGCCCGAACTGCGGCACCGCCCACTTAATGAAACACTACCCTGCAAGAGGCAGGCAATTTTTAAATTGCGGAAAGCCTGGATACTAAGCAGCCTTGTACAGGTCTGCAGCACCAGTCAAGGGCCAGTGCTACCAATTCCAACGCAGGCACGTTCGAAGTGTCCAACAAGGTTTACAGGATTCTGATCTTGGCAGTACAATGGATCCAGAGGACGATTGCCTGGAGTCCCCCTACCATGTGGGCATCATTACCACATGTGAACATGCCTTACCATCATCATGAAGCCTGCCCATCCTCACTGTGGATTCTGCGGACGAATGGTGTGCAGTGATGCAAGTAAATCAATGCTCTATCCAATTCAAGCTGGACATCAGTGCTTCTGCCAATCTCCTTTCACAGACGGATTTCAACCGCATCAAGAAGCCACCCAAGCTCCTTCCAGCAGCCTGCCAGCTCCTGGACTATAACGGCAATGCTATCACAGCACTGGGATCCTGCCATCTGCCCGTCTCCAACAGGAGCATTCACGCAAGGCTAAGGTTTGAAATCGTCAAGCCAGACAGGGCCTCCCTGCTCGGTGCACATACACGCAAGCAGCTAAACCTTGTGCAGCGGGTCTACACAATAACCTCCCACAACGTGGATCTTCAAGCCGGCATTGATGACATCCTCGCTCAGTATCGGATGTGTTTGACGGGATGGACACTCTGCCATATCGGTACAAGATCCTGTTACATCCTGATGCCACGCCCGTGGTCCACGCACCACGCCGGGACCCGTCTCCACTGAGGAAGCGCCTGAAGGCACAGCTAAAGGATCTTCAGGACCAGGGCATCATCTCCAAATTTACAAAACCGACTGACTGGGTCAGCTCAATAGTATGTCTAAAAAAACCTTTGGGGGAGCTGTGCATCTGCATTGATCCCAAGGATCTCAACCAGAATATAATGCGGGAACACTACCCCATCCCAAAACGGGAGGAACTCACAAGTGAGATGGCACATGCCCTGTTTTTCACAAAGTTAGATGCGTCACATGGATTCTGGAAAATCCAGCCGGATGAGTCCAGCAGAAGGCTCTGCACCTTCACAACACCGTTTGGCAGGTACAGCTATAATCGTATACCGTTTGGCATTGTCTCGGCCTCGGAGATCTTCCATAGAATCATGGAGCAGATGATGGAGGCATTGAAGGAGTTTGTGTGTATGTGGACGACGTTATCATATGGTCCACAACCCCCGAAGAGCACATCTCTCGTCTCCAGCAGATATTCCGCCGTGTCCATGCCAATGGCCTCAAGCTGAACAGGGCCAAGTGTTGCTTGGCATGTCGACAGTTAAGTTCTTAGGTGACCAGGTATCTCAGCAGAGTGTGCTCCCGGACACAGGCAAGGTCAAGGCCATCGAAGCCATGAAGACAAGAAGGCGGTGCTGCGCTTCCTAGGCATGGTAAACCTTTTGGGCAAGTTGGCCTCACACACCACGGCCCTCAGGCAGCTGGTGAAAAAGTCTGCCTTCGAGTGGCAGGCAGCTCATCAAGCAGAGTGGTTGGAGCTGAAAGCCAAGCTCACCACTGCACCTGTATTGACATTTTTTGACCCTGACAGGGAAACGAAGATCTCGACAGATGTGAGCAAGGACGGCATTGGCACAGTGTTGCTCCAGCGCGATGACACCTCATCCTGGGCACCTGTTGCCAAGCATCACAGGCGATGGCACCCACCAAGCAGCGGTATTCCCAAATTGAAAAGGAATTCCTGGGCCTTCCCACTGGAATTCTGAAGTTCCACGATTATGTTTACGGCCTGCCGACGTTCACCATCGAGACGGACCACAGGCCTCTGGTCCACATTAACCTCAAGGACCTGAACGACATGACGCCCTGGCTGCAGCGCATCCTCCTCAAACTGAGAAGGTACGACTTTGAACTTGTGTACACGCCTGGCAAGGAGCTCATTATTGCGGATGCCTTATCCCGCTCCGTAACCTTGCCCGCTGACCCACTGGCATTCATCCAACAGCCCGAATCACAGGTCCAGCAATCTCCCGGCGTCGGATGGAAAGGTGATCCGCATTCGCGAGGAGACAGCCAAAGACCCTCTTCTGCAGCGTGTCATGCGCCACCTCGCCAATGGCTGGCAAAAAGGGCAGTGCCCTCAATTCTTCCGTATGAAGGACGACCTGACGGTGGTTGATGGTATCCTCCTTAAGCTGGACCGCATTGTCATTCCACTCAGTCTCCAGAGCTTGGTGCTCCGGCCAATCCACGAGGGGCATCTGGGTGTCGAGAAGTGCAGGCGCAGAGCCAGGCAGGCTGTCTACTGGCTCGGGATTAGCCAGGACATCTCCAACATGGTCCTCAACTGTCCAACCTGTCAATGCTTCCAGCCAGCACAGGGCAAGGAGACGCTTCAGCAGCACAAAATCGTGACCTGTCCGTGGTCCAAGATGGGCATCGACCTCTTTCACGCCAATGGTCATGATTAGCTGTTAATCATTGATTATTTTTCCAACTACCCAGAAGTCGTGAAGCTCTCGGACCTCACATCCAAGACCGTCATCAAGGTCTGTAAGGAGACGTTCTCCAGGCATGCTGTTCCACTCACTGCCATGAGTAACAACGGTCCTTGCTTTAGCAGCCAGGAATGGTCGAGATTTGCCCAGTTATATCAGTTTCATCACGTCACTTCCGGCCCACATTACCCACAGTCCAACAGGAAGGTTGAGAAAGGGTGCACATAGTGAAGCAGCTCAACTGCAAGCCTGCGAATTCTGCTTCTGACGTCAACCTTGCGCTGCTTGCGTACAGGGCAACCCCTCCGTCTACCGGCATGTCACCGGCTCAACTCCTGGTGAACAAGGACCTGCGGACGACTCTTCCAGCCATACACTTGCCTGACCTGGATCACCTCCCGGTGCTGCAGAAGGTGCAGAAACTCAGGGACCGGCAAAAGCAGGGCTATGATGCTCGTGCCACCGATGCTCAGGGGCAGCACGGTAGCATTGTGGATAGCACAATTGCTTCACAGCTCCAGGGTCCCAGGTTCAATTCCGGCTTGGGTCACTGTCTGTGCGGAGTCTGCACATCCTCCCCGTGTGTGCGTGGGTTTCCTCCGGGTGCTCCGGTTTCCTCCCACAGTCCAAAGATGTGCAGGTTAGGTGGATTGGCCATGATAAATTGCCCTTAGTGTCCAAAATTGCCCTTAGTGTTGGGTGGGGTTACTGGGTTATGGGGATAGGGTGGAGGTGTTGACCTTGGGTGGGGTGCTCTTTCCAAGAGCTGGTGCAGACTCGATGGGCCGAGTGGCCTCCTTCTGCACTGTAAATTCTATGAATTTGCCTGTGCTATCCCTGGCGGATGCTGTTCGGATCAAGCTACCTGATGGAGGCTGGTCAGCTTCAGCTGTTATTGTTCAACAGGCTGTTCCTCGATTTTATGTTGTGCATATGGCTGATGGCTCTGTTGTGCAGCGAAACGGGTACTGCGCACAGTTGCCCGCCCGTAACCACATTTTTCGTTGTTTTCATCTGTTATTGTGCCACCTCCTGATACCTCGAACCATGAACCCACCAGTCAGGCTTGAATCCCGCCTATCAAGGCACCGCCGTCCCCACCACCACTCCAGCAGTCGACCAGGATCAGACGCAAGCCCCAGAGACTGGACTTATGAACATTTGGTTTGTTTGCTATGTTCTGTTTACGCACATTAGGCACCTGGGCCGGGATTCTCCCCTAGCTGGCGGGGCGGGGGCCCCGGCGTGTTGGAGTGGTATGAACCACTCCGGCGTCGGGCCGCCCCAAAGGTGAGGAAGTCTCCGCACCTTTAGGGGGCCCCATTGTGGGGCTAGGCCCACGCCGGAGTGGTTCCCACTCCGCCAGCTGGCGTGAATGGCCTTTGGCGCCACGCCAGCCGGGGCCGAAAGTACTTCGCCGGCTGGCGTAAGTCCGTGCATGCGCCAGAGCGTCAGCGGCTGCTGACGTCATACCGGCGCATGCGCAGTGGAGGGGGTCTCTTCTGCCTCCGCCACGGTGAAGACCATGGCGAAGGCGGAAGAAAAAGAGTGCCCCCACGGCACAGGCCGCCCGCCGATCGATGGGCCCCAATTGTGGGCTAGGCCACCGTGGGGGCACCCCCCGGGGTCAGATCGCACCCCCCCCAGGACCCCGGCGCCCGCCCACACCTCCAATCCCGCCAGTCAGGTAGGTGGTTTAATCCACGCAGGCAGGAGAGGCCTGTCAGCGGCGGGACTGGGCCCATCGCGGGCCGTAGAATCGCTGCGGGGGGCCCGCTGACCAGCATGTCGGGCCCGCCAACGGGCGCGGTGCGATTCCCGCCCCCACCGAATCTCGGGGGGGCGGCGAATTTGGGACACGGCGGAGGCGGGATTGACGCCGGCCGCGGGCAATTTTCCGACCCGACGGGGGGTCGGAGAATCTGGCCCCTGTTTTCACATGTACATATGTTCCCATCTACCATTGTATGTAAATAAGTTAGTTTTTCGGCCTACACATGTAAATACTTTCACATATGCTGCAGAAAAACATTTCAAAAGGGGAGATGTCATGATCTGCAGACATGCACAGAATGAGATACAGACAGGCAGCTAATGAATACAGAGAACAGGACATAACCAATCAGCAGGCAGAACACTTGGGGGTGGTTTCCCACTATAAAAGGCACGTGGCGCTCACTCTCTGCCTCTTTCCACTGGGGACATCTACAGAGTGAGTCGGGTGTATATATCACATAACACCTCCAGCACATGGCTAAGAGCTAGTCTGATTCAGTCAGACAGAATAATCACACTTAGGTTAGCAGAGAGTCGAACTCACAGAGAACTGAGCTAACTGTGTGACAGGTTCAATAAATCAAGTTGAACTAACTTCAAGGTCTGGAGTATCTTTCAGTTATAGCTGCATCCAGTTGCAGCCCGTGTTATCTCAGTGGGCTTAACACGACAAGGGGGTCATCGAGCATCCCCCCCTCCCCCCCACTACACCCCACCTCATAAAGTCAGGGCACACTTGGTCCCGGTCCCCGGCTCAGGCATGATGCCACCTGGGCACACTGGCGCTGCCCAGGTGCCAGGCTGGCAGTGTCACAATGCCCAAGTGGATGGCGTCGGGTGTACCAGGGTACCACCCAGCTGAGAGCCCGATCACCCAGGGGCCCCTGATCACCTGGGAGACCCTCTCCAATACCGGTACGCGTGGCCCAAGTTTGTAGAAGTCAGTACTAAGCAGCACCTGCTTGGGGCCTCCGAGGCAAGGCCGTTAGATCCCGGGCGCAGGGTAGATCCAGCAGAGACATATTTAAATGACGCTAACTGCTCACTTGATTATACAAATCTGGGTCTCGACCTCAGTTGATGGGATCCAGATCGCGATGCCTCATGGGTTCTTATTAGATCTCGCGAAGCTCGACGAGTCCGGTAAATCTTGCGAGAGGCCTTTAGTGAGATTCACCAGCCTTGCCACGTCCTGCGTCCAGCACGGCGAGGATGATAGATCGTGCCCAGCACCCCCACCAGGGCAGCACTTCCCCAGTACTGCACCTCAGGGTCATCATAAAATTCTGTACTCAAGAGTGGGACTAGAACCCACAATCTTATGGCGAGAGTGCTACTCACTAAGCAACAACTGTCACATAACTCTTATATCCTGCGATTGCATGATAAAGTGTTGTGGTATATTTTTTTTCAATTCTTAATTTCTGAAGGAGGGGTTTATATAAAATGTAAACGTACATAATGCACATGCTTGTGATTAACTTGGTCAATTGCCTTTATTAAATGTTGTTTGAAGGCCTAGATGTTGTTTGGGACAGCACGGTAGCATTGTGGATAGCACAATTGCTTCACAGCTCCAGGGTCCCAGGTTTGATTCCAGCTTGGATCACTGTCTGTGCAGAATCTGCACAACCTCCCCGTGTGTGTGTAGGTTTCCTTCGGGTGCTCCGGTTTCCTCCCACAGTCCAAAGATGTGCAGGTTAGGTAGATTGGCCATGATAAATTGCCCTAAGTGTCCAAAATTGGCCTTCGTGTTAGGTGGGGTTACTGGGCTATGGGGATAGGGTGGAGGTGTTGACCTTGGGTAGGGTGCTCTTTCCAAGAGCCGGTGCAGACTCGATGTGGCGAATGGCCTCCTTCTGCACTGTAAATTCTATGATAATCTATGATAATCTAAACCTGTACTTTGGCTTGACAATGTCCATATCTTCCTGGTTCCCTAGCGTTACATTTAGGAGGCTCCCGAATGATGCAATGGGAATCTCTGTCTGAGTTTTCCATGTAGGGATTTACCCAGCAATTGCCCAGAAGTGCTGATTTCCTACGGGCAATGGCGCTGGGCTGGGAACCATCTGATAGAAGCAATTTAAATCGCTAACTCCAGGTGGTTCTGTCAGTTTTATCCTGAAAATTCCTCTGAAACAGAGGGAAAAAACCCACTTCTAACTCCACAGTAACCTTTTAAATCAGACTGAGCCTTGCATGGGAAACCCCCCCACACACGCATGAGCCCCCCGGGACCCACCACATCACCCCCACCCCTAACCTGACCTGATATGACTTCACCCATTGACCCAACCTCCCCTCTCCCCCAACCTCCCACCCCCGACCTAGCCATACTCTCCCTCCTGGTCTGACTTGGTCCACACTCCTGGACAGCACCCCCTCACTGTCAGACCCACCCCTCATCCAGACTGACCCCCCCCTTCCGGTCTGACCCCCCCCCCCCCCTTTCCGGTCCGATCACCTCCTCCAGCCCTCTGACCCCACCCCCTTCAGTCCGACCCTAGCCCCACCTCCGTTTTCTCTGGTCTGACCTGACCACCTGTGGTCAGAATTCACCACCACGACCCCCCCCCCCCCCTCCCCCCAGTCCGCATTTCTTACTTCTCTGCACCACAGGTACTCCATGCCGCTGTAACAAGGGAGACACATCACTACTCCCATCTCACCCAGTGTGGAAGGTTGGGCAAAACAGGATCTTTGGAATCCCAATGTGGGTAAGTCCGTTGAGAGGGAAAATCTGACAAGGTTGCCAGTCTGAGAAAGCTACGGGCCATTGATGTCCTGCAGTGACTCTTAGCTGAATGGATATTGTGCTAACTGAGCATCCACCAGGTCTGGTAAACTGACTCTGACCACAGTGTCTAAGGTCAGCACCAAAGATACTTGTAGGTACAGTACATATAGGATCACAACAGACAAGGAGACTTATCCAAGATTATGGATTTTTTTTATTATTCATTCTCAGAATATGGGTGTTGCTGTAAATTGTTACCTGTTCACCAGCTTGCAAATATCTTCGATGTCTAACTTATCTCAGTACAATGCAGAGACGACATTAGTTCCAGATCTACAACAGTTCTATTTACAATACTTCAAAATATCTCAGAACACACAGGATTTTCTATCCACACGATGTTAGCTGGAACCCAGGCCTTTTCTCGACAGGCTTCTCTGTTTAATTAGCTCTCCAGCTCCACCCATAGGGTTAAGCAATCAAATGCAGTTACATAGATCAGAGAACTGACAAACACAGAACAATCAAACTATTAAACTTTGCAGCAAGACTAGCACCTACTGTTTACCCCCAGTTACCCTTGAGCAGGCGGTAATGGATCTTCTTGAATTGATGCAGTAGTTAGTCTGAAGGTACTCTCACAACCGTGGTGATGTCAAATGAGGGGACCCAAACTTTGCACAAAACCCCAGGTGTGGTCTCACCAATGCCTTGTATAGTTACAACACGTCCTTACCTTTTATACTCTATTCCTTTAGTTATAAATGCCCACATTCCATTCGCTTTCTTTCTTATCTGCTGTACCTACATGCTAGTTTTCTGTGACTCATGAACGAAGACCCCCAGATCTCTCTGCAGCCAAGCACCCGAACTCTATCCCCATTGAGACAATAAGTTGCCTTTCCATTTTTCCAACCAAAATGCGTGGCCTCGCGCTTATCCACGTTAAGAGTTTAACCATCAGCTAAACATTGCACAGTTTTAAATCTATTTATACTGTCCTGGAAGTTCTAGTAGTTTCCATATTTCAGGTAAAATTGACCAAACTAATGAGAAAGATGGTGAGTAAAAGATCGGAAGCTCGCGTGTGTGTTATGTCAGGTGTAACTCATGTTTTGGCGATGTTAAAGTTGGTTTAAAAATATTATTGCCCTAAGTCAGCCCCACCCACAAAGCTGGGTGTGTCTCAGATCAAAGTTATGAGGATGATGAATGCCTGTCACCTGAGGTTTGTTTCTTGGGCTCACAGGCACTGGTCGGAACATTTTTTATAATTAAAGGTATTTAATTTAGGGAAGAAACTGACTGGTGTACACCAATGAAATGAGCAAATGATTCCATTTTGTTAAAGTTCATAAGATACAGGAGCAGAATTAGACCATTTGGCCCATCGAGTCTTCTCAGCCATTCCATCATGGCTGATCTCATTCAGGCCTCAACTCCACCGTCGTGCCCGTTCTCCATAACCCTTCAACCACATTACCAATTAAAAATCTGTCTAACTCCTCCTTAAATCCACTCACTGTCCCTACATCCACTCTGGGATAGCTCAGATTCACAACGCTTTAGGATAAGTAGTTTCTCCTCAACTCCATTTTAAATTTGCTACCTCCTATGCTGAGACTATGACCTCTTGTTCTAGAATGTCTACAAGAGGAAGCATCCACTCCATGTGTACTTCATCCATTCCTTTTATCATCTTGTGTACCACAATTTGATCTCCCCTCATTCTTCTAAACTCCAGAGTGTATAGGCCTAAACTGTTCAATCTCTCCTCATACGACAAACCCCTCATCTCTGGAATCATCCTAGTGAGCCTCCTCTGAACTGCCTCCAATGCCACTACATCTTTCCTCAAATGAGGGGACCCAAACTATGCACAATACTCCAGGTGTGGTCTCACCAATGCCTTGTATAGTTACAACACTTCCTTACCTTTTATACTCTATTCCTTTAGTTATAAATGCCCACATTCCATTCGCTTTCTTTCTTATCTGCTGTACCTGCATGCTAGTTTTCTGTGACTCATGAACGAAGACCCCCAGATCTCTCTGCAGCCAAGCACCCAAACTCTCTTCCCATTGAGATAATAAGTTGCCTTTCCATTTTTCCAACCAAAATGCGAGGTCTCGTGCTTATCCACGTTAAACTCCATCTGCCACATTTTGGACTACTCTCGTAACCTATCTATATCCATGTATAAGGTTCTTATTTCCTCATTGCAACTTACTGTCCCACCGATTTTTGTGTCGTTCGCAAATTTGGCTATAAAACCTTCTATCCTTGTATCCAAGTCATTTATATAGATTGTAAATAGCTGGGGCCCAAGGACCCAACCCTGTGGCACCCCACTTGTTACATGTTGCCATCCAGAAAAAGACCCATTGATCCTGACTCTCTGTCTTCTGTCCGTCGGCCAGTCTTCTAAATACCTCTAATTCCACGTGATCTGACCTTGTGAATTAACCTTCTGTGCAGTACCTAATCAAACGGCTTCCAGAAGTCCAGATATACTACATCAACAGGATCCCCATTATCCAATTTGCTTGCTAAATCTTCGAAGAACTCTAATTGGTTCTAACAATTTCCCAACAACAGATGCTGAATTAACTGGTCTGTAAGTTCCCACATTGTGCCTCCCTCCCTTTTTGAGGCGGCGCCACGTTAACATTTTTCCAATCCACTGGAACCTTACCCGTGTCCAGGAAATTTTAGAATATTGGAACCAACGTATCTACTATCTCCACTGCCACTTCCTTTAACAACCTAGGACGTAAGCCATCAGGCCCTGAGAACTTGTCTGCCTTCAATCCCAAGAGTTTGTTGATTGTTCTAAGTTCCTCCATTTCTACTACCTCTGAATTACCCGTTCCCATAGGGATGGTACTAGTGTCCTCCACCGTGAAAACTGAGGCACAGTACTGAATTAGCAACTCTGCCATTTCTGTGTTCTCCACTATTAACTCTCCAGTTTCATCTTCCAAAAACCAACATTCACTTGAGCAACTCTCTTCCTTTTTATGTATGTAGAGAAGCTTTAGCTATTATTTTTGTTATGTTGCGCTCGTTTTCTTTCGTAGTCATTTTCAATGCTTGAATATAGGAGAGGACTGGATGTCCATTTTTTCACAATAAAGCCACTTTCAAGTGCAACAGCAACAATGACAACTTAAATTTATACAGCATCTGACAAGATGCTAATAAGATGGGTGGCATGGTGGCACAGTGGTTAGCACTGCTGCCTCACAGCTCCAGGCATCTGGGTTTGATTCCGACCTTCAGCTGACTGTCTGTGTGGCGTTTGCATTTTCTCCCCATGCCTCCGTGGGTTTCCTCCGGGTGCTCCGGTTTCTTCCCACAGTCCAAAGATGTGCAGGTCAGGTGGACTGGCCATAATCAAATTACCCCATAGTGTCCAAAAGGTGAGGTGGGGTTTCTGGGTTACAGGGTGGAGGTGTGGACTTAAGTAGGGTGCTATTTCCAAGAGCTGGTGCAGATTCGATGGGCTGAATGGTCTCCTTCTGCACTGTGGGGACTCTATGCTTCACAGGAGCATTTATAAAAGAAAAAATATGGCATCGAGCCAAAGTAGGAAAGAGGCCAGATGACCAAAACTTGGGCGAACAGAGCTGTACCAGATTACTATTCTTAAAAATACCAAGGAATGTATTTTAATGTAGAGGAAAAAATGGACTATTATGTTGACCTTTGCACTGGTTCATGAAGAGTTAGCATTTGTAATTATACAAGTCCATATTAGTGAAATGTAACCAAATCAGCGTAATTTGCATGCAATTTCCCCAGTGCGTTCAAAGTGGAAAACCTACCCCAGTATATAGTTGTGTACATATACACAGAACACAAAACATGCTCACACTGTATAATGCAATATCCACCATACAGTATTAATAACTACTATCATAAATTATACTACATTTTTTGTTTCATAATCATTCTGATAATTGAGAACCAGCAACTGAAAAGAAATCACATCAAAATCTTTTTAACGTGAACTCAGGAGAAAAGAACCTCTTGATTAAAACATTCTGCTGCCTAATAATGACACCGTATGTACAGTAAGCTGTTTATTGTGCGAATCAAAACAAAAACTCACATTGTGACATCCATAACCCCAAGATTAGCAGGATTTAGTCTAATGAACAAAGGCTGCAAGCGTGAAGCTTCTTCACACAAATTTTTGACAGCTCAAGTATTTATTTGCAGATTAAATAGACTTCGCAGAAACATTGCCAGGGCTTTGTGTCAAAGATTTTTTTCTCAACAATGAATGTGAATAGCTTCCTCTTCAATCCACTCCTTCAGAAACTGCAAAGCTTTGTTCTACTCGGGTATGGCACAAAGAAGGTTCCGATTTTGCAGGCAAAACAGTTATTGCTTTGGGAGTTCAAGGATAAATCAGATGAGGTATGGAAAAATGGGTGATTTGATGGGTTAGATACTTTCACTTCTGCAATTAGAGCCCAGATCTGGTCCAGATTAATGGAATGAATGTCTCACCACCCTGCTATCTTTAAGAGTCGTATATACCTAAGTTTAACAGCTTCAATGAGGAAAATAGACAAGCTTCTACAACATAATAAACAGTCTTTTCTATGGCACCGGTTCAGCCGAAGGAAGCTGGCAATCGGATGGTGTAGGATCTAAAAGTAAATATCACATTGGCAGGATTTAGAGGCGAGAGGTAATGCACTCTCCTGTTTTTAATCTTTAGTTTCAGGCACATTATTGATGCAGAGTAAAGAGAAAGCAATGGTGTATCTATATTTGATCTCGGATTGGGGATTGAGTATGCTTGGTGCTGGGTGTCTGAAATTTAACCTGTTCCAGTCCTTTGTCCTGTACGAAATAATAATTACCCTTGCTTTGATCAAGGATAAAGAATCTCAGTGAAATCCAGTCATGTTATTATATTTTATAGTGCCTGCTGTATCTTGCACCATAAAGCAGTGCTACTCAATGAATTTTTGTTACAGGCCAGTTATCACCAATTGCCGAGGATAATTTTCAGATATGGTAGCACAGTGGGATAGGATGCGAAATTCCTGTGATTCTGTGCAGAGCAAGAACACTGAATTACAACTTGGTTAGTATCTGAAGGGCCAATGGTGGGCAGAGCAGAACGTTGGTTAAATCCCATGTCAGGTGCAATCAGGTTTCATCCCTGAGTGTTCATTCCACTGATTATATGTTGAGGAAAGAATGAATGTGAAGCCAGTCTTCAACTTAAGACAGATCTATTTCCAAGACTGCAGAGTATCGGCACATATACTTCCTGCTCTCCTCAACACCCTGTGTGAACTTTTTTTATACTCTTGCAATGAATCTCTAATCCTTCTCCAAATTGAGGGAACAGCAGCTCTTAATGATCAATTTAAAGCATGTACTCTTTTGCAGCATCATTTCAACCTAAACACTGAGTGCCACTGTTTTTTAGTGTGCGACACTGTGTACAATAGTCAGTAAATAAAACAGGCAATCTCATCATTCTCTCACTGCTGCTCACTGTGCGAACTCACTGTGCGAAACACAGATGCGACAATTCCTACATTACAGAAGATACTTCAAAAGGATCAAAATGATTTTAAAGTGCTTTGCGAAATTCTGAGGTTGTGAACGCCGCTGGAGAAATACAAGGGGGGGGATTCTCTGTCCCACCAGCCCCGTTTTCTGGCATGGCACACCCTCGCCAGCAGGGGGATCCTCCCTTCCCGCAGCCGGCCATTGGGGTTTCCCATTGTGGGCATCCCACACTGTCGGGAAACGCGCGGGCGTGGGTGCGTTGCCGGCGGGGCGGAGAATCCAGCACAAGTTCTTTGCTTTACATTTTGAGATATATGTGACACACAATCTCTTTGATACATGGTTGAGAATGTGCATCATCCGGCTTATAATAATTCTGTATTTTACCATGGGGATGTTATGAGATATATGATCGACACGATGCCTTATGACACAAGGAAGTGTTGTTGCCTGATTTAATGGGGAAATTAGAGTGTTCGGGTGATGGCAGCGCACTTGGACACAAGTGCTGGCTTCTAGGCATCACCCATCAGTCACTCTTACCCCTGGATAAAAATCAGGATGACCTCTTTTCAGAGCAATGGGGAGAAGTGGAACAGCAATTGGGTTCAGGACTGCAGGAGCCAATATGGACGCCTTTCCATACATTTTGTTCTTTCAAGACGGTTCTTAAAGTCAAGCCATCTTCTTCAGGTATAAAGGCACTAACTGGCATATGTTAAAAGTGTTAATGAATATTGAATTTACTAATAAACTGCCTCGCACAACAATGAAAATACGTAGTAGCAATCATAGAATAGTGCAGTACAGAAAGAGGCCATTCAGCTCATCAATCAGTAGCCACCCTCTTGAAGAGCAATCCAGTTCGTCCCATTTGCCAGCTTCCGTTGGATGAAAGTTACCTTCTGGGATCGGGACTGTTTTCATCCCGTGTTGACGCATTATCCTGCATGATGACACCTGGTGACATTCCTGACTTCATCACACGGGGAGCAATAATACGATGGGCAGGTGGACCGTCGATATCAGGAGCCTGCCCACCATTTTGGAAT
This sequence comes from Scyliorhinus canicula, assembly GCF_902713615.1. NCBI lineage: Eukaryota > Metazoa > Chordata > Chondrichthyes > Carcharhiniformes > Scyliorhinidae > Scyliorhinus > Scyliorhinus canicula. The sequence continues at coordinate 63,893,494 of NC_052158.1, read as the reverse complement.
TGGTATTAAGGGATAGTTAACACATTAGCAGTCCAATCGACTGCAATGATACATTCTCAGGCGAGAAACTTGTATTTTTTCCAAGGTTCTTTGTCAGGGTGGGTTTCGAGGCTGGAGTTGGGTCAGTGTGTTGATTTAAACCGGAAGTGATTCCTGAGAGGTTTGTGGCTTGTAATTCGTGAAAGGTGCAGAATCCTTGTCCATTGTCAGGGTTCATCTCCCTCAGGATGATCTTTTTCTGGCTGGACAGATCTGGATGAGATCTGCAGTACACTCCATCCACAGCCCTTGATGGCGGTTGTGTGCGGTGCTCTTCACAACCTTGCGCACCAGAGGAGGAACCCCCAGCAGAGGAAATGAAATGAAATGAAAATCGCTTATTGTCACGAATAGGCTTCAATGAAGTTACTGTGAAAAGCCCCTAGTCGCCACATTCCGGTGCCTGTTCGGGAAGGCTGGTACAGGAATTGAACCGTGCTGCTGGCCTGCCTTGGTCTGCTTTAAAAGCCAATGATTTAGCCCAGTGTGCTAAACCAGAGAAGACAGGATGGAACAATCATTCGTCTGTTGAGGAGACAGAGGAGGAGGTTGGGGAACCAGCGCTGGCAGATGTGCAAGGGCCTGTCAGGGAGCGAATGGATAGTCGGGAGACACGAGAGGGCGTAATCCTCCAAAGGTTCCAGTAGCTTCGACAATCGAAGCTGTTCAATATTACGTGCACTAAAATGGGATGAATGTGGGGTCTTTTTGATTCTCTTCTGGGTGCTGTGACCTGATGCCCCCCCCCCCCCCCCCCTCCCACCCCACACACAATCAACTGTGATAAAGACAGGCCATATATCCCCTTGCCTTGGATGACTTTGGCGGTTGACCTCCGGCCGGGTGAGATCATGAGGGCTGTGCCGTGCTGTGAGTCTCTCGCGCAGGAGGCCCTTCTATCACTACAGAACCCGAGGCTATCTGTGACAATCGCAGAGGGTCATAGGAGAGGCTGTCCCCATCAGACGTGCCTTGGGAGGGGCCTCTGGGTGGCATCAGCTGCTGATCACCCTCCGCCATGGGTCAAACTGGCCTTCCCGGCTTTCCTGAGTGAGACCAGGAGCTGGATGTGACTCTAGGCTCCTAATCCCTCTACCGCTCTGGGTCTCTGAGTACAGAGGCAGTGGAGTGCAGGTCAGATCTCCTGCAATCTGCTGGGTCTGCCCCTCAAAGACCTCCTCCAGTCTGTCTTCGGAGGATGCCATGTGTTCTGTTAAGTAGGTGATCATCGTGCTCACGTTCTGGTTAAACACATCCAAAGACTGTGCCAGAACCTGTCACCCTTCTGATATCTCCACCACATCTCATCATACCAAGCGTTGAATGACCAGCATATGTCGCCTTCCGGAAGACTCCAGATGCTCATCGTCCAACTGGACGTCAGCACCAAGATCACCGTGGAACCTCTCCAATTGTCAGAGGCCTGATCCATCTCAGCCTGCAGTAGCTGCATGTGCGATTGTGAAGCACGTTCACCAGATTGTGCTTCCCCTTGATCCGAGGCACGATTCCGCACTGAGGTGCCTGTATCTGAGCTGGTGCTTGATGCAGAGCAAAGGTGTGAAGCTGCATCCTCTGAAGCTTTCTCTTCCTGCTCAGAGACAGGTGTGGCACCTGCACAGGAGACAAATGCAGGAAGTGTTACTGCCACCTTCGCCCTTCAGTTTGGATACACATAGATATGCTTCAGATTGGCAACACCGCAAGGATTGTGAGGAGTGGCCATCCACAGTTCCCAACGCGCATTTGATCACTCGTCACCGACAAGTTTTCTCAAGTCGCTATCATCAATTCCTCTTTCAGTACAGCAGTGCACCCTCCCCTCAGCCCTGGAGACACATCTCTCTCTGTTGCACAGAATGGCCCTTGCAATCTTACCAACCCTGGGCCTTCTACAATCCCCCCCCCCCCCCCCCCCCCCCCCCCCCCCGGAATGGACCAGCTTGACTCATTGTATGCGAGCTTAAAAGCTCCTCCTGATTTGGTGTCAGGACCTCCAGATTTGGCGCACTGCCTCCCATCCTTGACTTCCACAGGCCCTCTGCTCCCTCTCCTCCTACAAAGAAAATGTATCATTGCAATGATTTGGTAGATCGTGTGAAATCACTCCTTCACTCTTCTGATATCTGACAACTCCGCAGGCTGACGAATCTGCAGCACCAAATGGACAGTGCACCTTTCGCACTTCCCCAACCCCTTCCAAAGTGTAAAGTGGCATCAGTGCATCAACCCACCTCGCACTCTTGCCCAACGCACAACACAGCACCCCACATTCCTCCATGATTGTGCATCTCAAAACTGGAGCCTCACTCACTCTTGCAAATCATATGAGGTCATTGAGATACTTCCTGCGCTGCATCTAAGTCCTCCTGATGATCCCAAGGCTAGTGACCTCCGCTGCGACCTCCAACCGGGGAGCTTTGGTCAGGCTTGGTGTTCTCCTCTTACCGTCAGCTGGCATTTGGACCTCTCACCTGGCACTTACACAGCCTGGAGGGGGCCTCACAGGGTGGCTTCATTGAACCTTGCGGACATCCTTTGCCTTTTTTGTGCTGATCATCAGCTCTTTGCCTTCTCTCGGCCATCTGTGGAGCCACAAAGAGAGGTTAAAGCCCAATTCTCAAGGTATCCCTGCAACCATTATGGTCATACTTGAAATTCATTCAGCTTTCCCCAGCCCACCACAATTCCATTAATCTACCCATTAATAATTAAGCACACAAACATGTAAAACTTGGCACTTGCCTGTACAAATGAATCATACGAGGTCCTGTTAATGAGCCCCAGCTTGGCTCGCCTCCGTCCGCTCACCACAGGAACTCGTATTCTACAAAGCCCACACTGGAGATCAATCAGTGATCCTGTGGTCCTCATGAGGGTTATCACATTGAGCAATTGGCCGATTAATGTCTTAGAATCATGGGGCGGGATTCTCTCACCCCGGGGCCAGGCAATCCCCGCGACTGGCGCGAATCGCATCACGCCGCCCCGATGCCGGCACACGATTCTCCGCAGAGCAGAGAATCGGCACTATTTGTGCCGGCGTGGTTGACAGGGCACCGGTCGAGGGCCGCTCTATTCTCGGCCCGGGATGGGCCGAGCGGCCATGGTAAAAAACCGGATTCCCGCCGGCGCCGTCCACACTTGCTCTCAGCCGGCAGGAACTCAGCGTGGAAGGGTCGGGGGCGGCCTGCGGGGGGGAGAGGGGTGGTCCAACCCGGGAGGGGGGGGGGGGCTCCGATGTGGCCTGGCCCACGTTCGGGGCCCACCAATCGGTGGGCTGGCCTCTCTGGCTGGGGGCCTCTTTTCTTCTGTGCTGCCCACGTAGCCCTACGCCATGTTGCGTAGGGGCTGGCGCGTTGAAGGAAGCCACTGCGCATGCGCACATTAGTGCCGGTGCCACTGCGCATGCGTGGATCCCGTGGCGCCCAGTTGACGCCAGCATCAGCAGTTGGAGTGGCGTGAAATGCTCCAGTGCCGATGTGGCCCCCTGTAGGGGCCAGAATTGCTGATCCTGAGGCCGTGTTGACGCCGTCGAGGAACATGACGCCGTTTCCAATGGAGTCAACACTTAGCCTCAGGATCACAGAATCCCGTCCATAGAATCCCACAGTGCAGAAGGAAGCCATTCAGCCCATCGAGTATACACCGATCCAATTTCTAACCGCTCATTTGTTGCATTTACACATGTCGCCTCTTTTTCATTTGTCAATCACCTTGGACGGGATTCCCCGTCCTGCCGCTCCTGTTTTCTGGTGCGGCGTGACCCCGCCGGCAGTGGGATCCTCCGTCCCGGCAGGCGGCCAATGAGGTTTTCCATTCCACCCTCACACTACTGGGAAATTTGTGGGCATGAGTGCGCTGCCGACAAAATGGAGGATCCTGCCAATGGAGAATTCAGCTCCTTATATCTGTGCTCTGTGGCTATTAATCCTGCAGTCATTTGAAACAGTTCCTTTTTATTGACTCTATACAAATCTTTCATAATCTTCCCTTAATTCATCTGCTTTATGGAGAACCACCTCAGCTCTTCAGACCTGGATAGAGTCTAGAAATGTGTTTGTTTTAACAACAGGTGAACCACTTGACGAGATTTAAAAGCTTTGAATGGGTTTTTTAAAATGGTAATGGTTTTCACTATCAAGTGCGGATGAGTGAGTGCTGCATTAGATTGTTATATGTTTAATTTTTTCATCTCCACAAAGCCCCTGAGGTCTACCCATGCAATAGAGGTGGTATGAGGGGCATGAGAGTGGATGGAGTTATGTGTTGGCATAGTAATTGTATGGTGATATGAAGGTGCATGAGGATGGGTGAGACCATGAGTTAGCAAAGAGGTGTCTTGGCGGTAGGATGATGCGTATGAGTGAGTGGGGTCATGAGTTGTCATGGAGGTGGCATGGGAGTAGGAGAGACATCGAGGGGGTGTGGGGATTAGTGTGGGGATTAGAGAGTGTGAAAGATGAGGGGTAGAGGGCATAACAGCTACTAAAACAACTAAAATGAAGTCTCAAATGACCAAGGAGGCCTTCTAATGAGCCCACCTCAGGCCTTGCCAACCCCTGTGGCCATGTATTGATGTGTTATCTGTGTTGGTCTAACATCGACTGCAACTGGATGCAGTAAAATGAGAAACAGGCTTCCAACACAGGAGATGGTCCAACACTGTTTTATCGAACCTGTTGATTGCTGTGCATAATCTGCTGTGGGTTGACACTCTATTAACCTAACTGATAACCTCCTACTGGCTTGACCAGACAAGCTCTCTATTACATGGTGATGATGTTCATTGGCCTGTGCACTGCGACTATCTCCCTAGCTGTGTCCTGTGTGAGAGAGAGAGAGCCTTAATGCCCTGTGGGCTTTATAGTGGTGGTGTCCTGTCTGGTGATTGGTTGTTCTGAGTCGTGTGTGTTCATTGGTTATCCTGTGTATTAATCACTTCCTGTATGCATCTCATGATATACATAAACATAGAACAGTACAGCACAGGACAGGAGTGGATATTATGACATCTCCCCCTTTTAAAATAAATTTTGGAACATGGCTGTATATACATGCATAGCTATGTACAGGTGGGGAATGAATGAACATATGTACATGGGAAGGTGTCTATCGTGCAGATACAGAGCAAACTGAACGGAATTTACAAGATTTAAGTCTATCGATTCCGTCTTTGTGGTGGGCAATGAATTCTTGTTGATCGCCTCAGAGGTGGAGGGGGGGACGCCGGCACCTGGACAGGCGGGATGGCTGCCATCTCTGTGGCCTTGTGGACAGGTGGGATCGCTGCCATCTCGGTGGCCTCACGGTGCAAGATGTCCGGAGGAGGAATGATGATATGCGGAGAAGTGCGGTCGGGTGATGGGCAGGGAACTTTACGCAGCGTCCTCCTGTTGCGCCGTAAAATAGAGCTATCAGCCATTTGGTCAATGAAAGACCTGGGGGCAGCCTGTCTGATGACAACAGTTGGGGCTGACCAACCTCCCTCAGGCAGCTGAACGCGAACAACATCGTCTAGAGCCAGCGCAGGCAGATCCGTGGCATGAGCATCATACGTGATCTTTTGCTGGTCCCTGGATCGCTGCACTCTCTGCAGCACCGTGAGGTGGTCAAGGCCTGGAACATGGATGGCTGGAACAGTCGTCCTCAGGTTCCGGTTCATGAGCAACTGTGCCGGAGACAAAGCAGTTGACAGAGGGGTTGCCCTGTATGCCAATAGCGCCAGGTTGAAATCCGAGGCTGAGTCTGCAGCCTTGCACAGCAACCACTTGACAATATGGACCCCTTTCTCAGCCTTCGCCTTTGATTGCGGGTAATGGGGACTGGATGTGATATGCCTGAAGTGGTAGGATCGTGCAAAGTTGGACCACTCTTGGCTGTAGAAACATGGACCATTGTCACTCATTACTGTGAGTGGTATCCTATGCCTGGCAAACATCTCTTTGCAGGCTTTGATGACGGACTTGGGCGTGGGGTCCGACAGTTTCACCACTTCCGGGTAGCTGGAGAATTAGTTGACCAGGAGCACGTAATCACGCCCATTGGCGTGAAAGAGGTCTATCCCCACCTTGGACCACGGAGAGGTCACGATCTCGTGCTGTTGCAGCGTTTTCTTGGGCTGAGCTGGTTGTCTGGCATGTTGTGCATTTGAGGACTGTGTTGGCAATGTCCTGGCTGATGCCAGGCCAGTAAACTGCCTGCCGAGCTCTGCGTCAACATTTCTCGACCCCCAGGTGACCCTCATGGATCTGTCTGAGCACCATGGTTTGCATGCTTTGGGAAATGACAGTTCTATCGAGTTTAAGAAGGATCCCCTCAACAACCGTCAGCTCGTCCTTAACGTTGAAGAACTGGTGGCATTGCCCCTTTTGCCAGCCATGGGGGAGGTGTTGCATCACACGCTGCAGGAGAGGATCTTTGGCAGTTTCTTCGCGTAATTGGACAACTCATTCATCAGTGGCTGGGAGGTTGCTGGCACACAACTGCACTTGTGCTTCAATGTGGCGAATTAAGTCGCCCTGTTCATACGGCGTGGCGATGGATCGTGATAGGGCATCCGCGATGATCAGCTCCTTACCCAGTGTGTAGACCGGAGTCATATTGGCGGAGACGAAGAAGAATTCGCTGCGGCCGAGGTGTCATGTCATTTAAATCCTTTTGGATTATGTGGACTAAAGGCCTGTGGTCTGTTTCCACCGTGAACTTTGGCAGATCGTATACGTAGTCATGAAACTTGACTATTCCTGCCAGGAGACCCAAGCACTCCTTTTCGATCTGGGCATACCGTTGTTCGGTCGGAGTCATGGCCCTGGAGGCGTATGCCACTGGAGCCCAGGACGAGGAGTCGTCTCACTGGAGGAGCACCGCACCAATGCCGTCCTGGCTTGCGTCTGTGGATATCTTGGTATCCTTGGTTGGGTTAAAGAATGCCAGTACTAGGGCTGTGGTGAGCTTCGCCTTCAGCTCAAGCCACTCCGTTTGATGTACGGGAAGCCACTGGAACACTATCGACTTTTTTACGAGATGCCGGAGGGCTGTGGTGTGGGATGCCATGTTGGGAATGAATTTCCTGAGAAAATTCACCATCCCGAGGAAATGGAGGACCACCTTTTTGTCCTCTGGGGTCTTCTTGGCATTGATTGCCAGCACCTTGTCAGCGTCAGGTTGCACACGCTGCTGTGAAATGTGGTCACCCAGAAACTTGATAGCGGACCTACCAAATGAGCATTTGGCCCTGTTGAGCTGGAGGCCGTATTCATGTAGCCTCTGGAAAAATTGTTTGAGGCGAGCGACGTGATCCTCGGGCGTCGTGGACCAGAGGATCACGTCGTCAACATAGACTCGCACCCCCTCGATGCCCTCCATCATTTGCTCCATTATGCGATGCAATATTTCGGAAGCTGATGTGATACCAAAAGACATGCGGTTGTTGCAATACCTGCCAAACGGAGTGTTAAACGTGCACAGCTTCCGACTGGACTCATCCAGCTGTATCGGCCAGAACCCACGGGAGGCATCCAGCTTGGTAAAGAATTTGGCATGAGCCATCTCACATGTTAACTCTTCACGCTTTGGGATCGGGTTGTGCTCGCGCATGATGTTGCGATTCAGGTCTTTGGGATTGATGCAAATGCGGAGTTCACCAGAAGGCTTCTTGACGCAGACCATGGAGCTGACCCAGTCTGTTGGTTCCGTGACCTTTGAGATGATACCCTGGTCTTGGAGCTCTCGTAGCTGCGTTTTCAGAGGATCCGTGAGAGGAGCCGGCACCCAGCGTGGTGCATGGATGACTGGGATGGCATTTGGTTTGAGCAATATCTTGTATCGATATGGGACGGTGCCCATTCCATCTAACACGTTGTGGTATTGCGTGAGAATGTCGTCTATCTCAGCCTGGAGATTTACATTGGGCAAGGCAGCCGCCGGTGTCGAGGACATGGCATGGATGCGCTGGACCAGATTTAGGAGTTTGCATGCGCGAGCACCGAGCAGGGATATCTTGTCAGGCCGGACGATCTCGAATCATAACGTCACTTTGATTGCCTTGTGAGATACACCTAGCTGATACGGTCCACTGGCAGCTATGGCATTGCCATTGTCGTCAAGGAGCTGGCAGGCTGTTGGAAGAATGCTAGCTTGGTCTCGGATACTGTCGAGGCCCGACTGTGATGAGGTTTTGCAGATGGGCCAGTGTCCAATTTAAATCGGATGCGAGACTGGTTAACCGTGACGACAGCACACCACTCGTCATCAGGATCCACAGTGAGGATTGAAAGGCGGTTTGCAGGCACGGTGGAAGCCAGCTCGCGCATGGTGATTATCGCCACCCAGTATGGAGAATCGAGGCAGTCAGCATCGGGGTCTGTTGGGCTGTCGGGACCCGAATCCTGCATGCCTTGTTGTACGCAACGGACACGTCTGCGCTGCAGCTGGCTGTTGGTTGGTGGAGCGGACCTGCATAAGGCCGAGTAATGCCCAGGCTTTCCTCACTGTAGACATTGCCTTCCTTTGTCTGGACATTGGCAATTTAAATGGGTGGAGCCACAATTTGGACACGTCAGCGCGTTCCTTCGCCATCGCGCATTCGTAGCGCGGTCGGCCGACGTTCGCACATGCGCATTGGGATCTTCGGCCTTGTCGTTCACCCGGTCGTGGCGCGCATGTGTAGGGACCCGGGAAAAGCGCGCGAAACGGCCACTCTCCTCGCTGCTCAGGCCTTGCATTTTTGCTATGGCTTGCACCCGTTCTGCCTCGTGGGAGACTATTTTTGCATTTTCTGCCGCCCTGATGCGGGAGTAACGATTCCTGGCCTGCTCATGGACAACGCACGTTTCGATGGCTACGTAGAGGGTCAACTGTTTCATTTTGAGGAGCTGCTTCCGCAGGGAGTCGGACTGGACCACGAAAACGATCTGATTCCGGATCATGGAATCAGCCGTCGAGTCATAATTAAATGACTGCGCTAGGATGCGGAGATGGGTCAAGAAGGACTGAAAAGGTTCATCCTTACCCTGAAGCCTCTGTTGGAAGATGTACCGTTCAAGGGTCTCATTCACCTCAATGTCGCAGTGGTTGTCGAATTTCAGTAGAACCGTCTTGGACTTCGTCTTGTCTTCGCCATCGGCAAACGTGAGCGAGTTATAGATGTGGATGGCATGGTCCCCCTCAGTCGACAGGAACAGCGCGATCTTTCGGGCATCCGATGCTGTCTTGAGGTCGGAGGCCTCGATATACAGGAGGAACTTCTGTTTGAAGACTTTCCAGTTGGCGCCGAGGTTGCCGGAGATCCGGAGTTGCGGAGGAGGTTGGGATTTTTCCATGTCGCTGGATGGCTGCGTGCTGGTCGTTGCAGATTCACTCGAGGTAGGTTTGTTAGAGTTAATAGCTCTCTGGTACCATGATGTGTTATCTGTGTGGGTCTAACATCGACTGCAACTGGATGCAGTAAAACGAGAAACAGGCTTCTGACACAGGAGATGGTCCAACACTGTTTTATTGAACCTGTTGATTGCTGTACATAATCTGCTGTGGGTTGACACTCTATTAACCTAACTGATAACCTCCTACTGGCTTGACCAGACTAGCTCTCTATCACATGGTGATGATGTTCATTGGCCTGTGCACTGCGACTATCTCCCTAGCCGTGTCCTGTGAGAGAGAGAGAGCCTTAATGCCCTGTGGGCTTTTTGTGGTGGTGTCCTGTCTGGTAATTGGTTGTTCTGTGTCGTGTGTGTTCATTGGTTATCCTGTGTGTCAATCACTGCTTGTCTGCATCTCATGTATACATGAGTGGATATTATGACATGTATAATCTGCCCTGGGGAGGCAGGCCCAACTCTGTCCTGCCCCTGCTTCCCCAGAGCAAATGCGGCCCTTTAAAGTAAGGTGGATCTGCCAAGTTCTGTAGTGCAAATCTGACCTTATTAATCATTTGTTTATAAAGACCAGGGGCGGGATTCTCCAACCCCCTGTAGGGTCGGTGAATCGCCCGGGCCGGCGTCAATCCAGCCCCCACCGTGTCCCGAATTCTCCGCCCCCCGAGATTCGGCGGGGGCGGGAATCGCACCGCGCCTGTCGGCGGGCCCCCCGTGCTGGTCGGCGGCCCCCCCCAAGGCGATTCTCTGGCCCGCGATGGGCCGAAGTCCTGCCGCTGACAGGCCTCTCCCGCCGGCATGGATTAAACTACCTACCTGACCGGCGGGTGTGGCGGTGCAGGCGGTCTCCGGGGTCCTGGGGGGGGCGCGGGGCAATCTGACCCCGGGGGGCGCCCCCACGGTGGCCTGTCCTGCGATCGGGGCCCATCGATCGGCGGGCGGCCTGTGCCATGGGGGCAATCTTTTTTTCCGCCTTCGCCATGGTGTTCACCATGGCAGAGGCGGAAGAGACCCCCTCCCCTGCGCATGCGTCGGTATGACATCAGCAGCTGCTGAAGCTCCGTCGCATGCATGGACTTACGTCGGCCGGCGAGGTCCTTTCGGCCCCGGCTGGCGTGGCGCCAAAGGGCTTAGTGTGAGGGCTTAGCCCCTAAAGGTGCGAAGAATTCCGCACCTTTGGGGCGGCCCGACGCCGGAGTGGTTCACGCTACTCCAACACGCCGGGACCTCCAGCCCCGCCGGATCGGGGAGAATGCCAGTCCTGGATCCCGGCAGCGTGGGTTGGCTTCAATGGGAAATCTCATTGACAGCGGCAGGGATAAAGAATCCCGCCGACGACAAACGTAGCGCCAAAATTCTCTGACCTCGCTAGCAGCAGTAGCGGGGACGACTTGCTACGGAGAGTCCCTGTCTACATCTCCCCCCAACTCCAACCATTTCAGAGGCATCAATAAAACATTATGATGTCCTCTTTTAGGATAAAAGAACTGTCTGTACCTTAGTAGGAATCAGTCAACAATTCCATAACCCCAAAATAACAAAGAAGAAAACTACAGGAAAGAAACCATGAGGGCATTAGTTCTAAGAGGATATTTTTTTTTTTTAAATTTAGATTGAGGGGCGATTTAGCATGGCCAATCCACCTGACCTGCACATCTTTGGGTTGTGGGGGTGATACACACGCAGAGACGGGGAGAATGTGCAAACTCCACACGGACAGTGACCCAGGGCCGGGATTCGAACCTGGGTCCTCAGGGCCGTAGTCCCAGTGCTAACCACTGCGCCACCCCTCGAAGAGGATGTTTTACATATAACCAACAGATGCAACAAATCCCCAAACTCCAGCACCAGTACAGAGTGATCATCATTCCATACATTTATACAGAGGAGACCAGCAAATAGTCATACAGTTGGTTCACATTATAGTCAACACGCTCAACGTCTCCCAACACAATGACAATGATGGGATAAAAACATGCCACTAAGAGCAGAGGATCTCAGGATGACAAGATACCAGGGTATAGCCGTGAACACATTTCCCCCCCTGACTCCAACGACTCCAGAGATGCCAATCACAAAGAAGCGTCATAAGGAACCCAGTCCTCTCTAGGACACATGATCTACCCGAACCTTCATAGGAGATAAGCACAGATTGCAAATTCCCAAAATAACAAAAAGACAAAAGAAAACACGACACTGATCGTTCTAACTGTGGGCTTTCGTCAACCATAATGAGGACTAACATGTCCATGCCAACCACCTCCTCACCCATCGCGTACAGCCGCCTCTAACCCTTCTCGATGAACATTGTGGGCAAGACAGAGTAACAGTAAGAAGTCTTACAACACCAGGTTAAAGTCCAACAGGTTTTTTAAAAATCACTAGCTTTCGAACCACTGCTCCTCCCTCAGGCGAAAGGAGCAGTGCTCCGAAAGCTAGTGATTTGAAACAAACCTGTTGGACTTTAACCTGGTGTTATAAGATGGATAAAACTCGAAACACCCAGCTTTCAAATTGAGATTGCGAGTCTGCACACGAGAAAAACCACCATTGGAAGATGGGCCCCACCCCAGTCGCCTCCAACCACTGGGAAACACTGGCAAATGAAGGTTTAAAACTGTCAAAACTTCAAAGACATTTGAAGACTAAGCCTGGCGAGTTTGAGGACAAACCTCTTGATTTTTTCAACGGATGCAGTGAGATCTTAAATCATCAGCCGAAGTCCTTAGCAGAAATGTAACACTGAATAACAAAGCAAGTGAGATTATGAGGACCAAGCAGGCTCACCTGTCACATTACAAGTAAGTGAAAATGGTGGGTCGCAAAGTTCGAGGACGTGGATTGCTAAGGCCGGCCGGCATGGATCACGAATATCGGCTGGCGTGGGTACCAAGGATGCCCGTTTGGTAAAAATGGGTCCCAGGCAAAAAAGTTTGAATACACGTGTCTAAATCAAACGAGGATTTTTTGACTTAACTTGGCTCCTCCTCACCAAAAATCTAGCCAGGATCTTCCAGGAACGTAGAACAAGACATAATCACCAGAAACAAATAATTATGGGATATGCATCAGGATAAAAAGATGATTAAAAGATGAGTAACACCAAAGCTCACGAAAACGCAGCTTCTCCCGTGCTCACATCACGTGACCCCCTATGTACCTTATTTAACTGACTCACACACAGACACACACACACAAACATACAGAGACACACAGACGCACACAGACAGACACAAACATTCACAAACACAGCCACACACATACTTAGATACACAGATACACACACAGACACACACATATATAGACAAACAGATACACACATACATGGACACACATACACAGGCACACAGATGCACACATATAGACACACAGACACACAGATTTGCACATATACAAACACAGACACACACATACATAGACACACAGCCACACATACATAGACACACACACATAGATAAACAGACACAGGCACACTGATACACACACACATACATAGGCACACATACACACACATGCATAGACACACAGTCACAACACAGACACACACATACATCGGCACACATACATAGGCACACACATGCACACAGATACAAACACAGACAAACACACACAGACATACACATACATAGACATACACAAACACAGACAGACACATACTAAGATGCACAGACACACATAGATAAACAAACACGCAGACACACACAGACCGACAAAGGCACACACACACGTACACACAGACACACAAACACAGACACAGTACACACAGATACACATATACAAAGACACACAAATACCGAGACACCCAGACACACATAGATAAACACACACATAGACTCGCACAGACACACATACAAAGGCACACACAGACGCAGCCACATACACAGACTCAGACACGCAAACACAGACATGCAGACGGACACAAACATATGGACACAGGCACAAACACACACAGACACACGCAGACAGACACACACATATGCAGACACAGACTCCAGCACACACACAGACATACGCACAGACAACGCACACAGACACACAAACAGACAACGCACACAGTCACACATACAGACACTCTCGGATAAATCATGTGACACAGGCGACTGGGGCGAACACAAAGACAGAGAAACACAAATTCACCAAAAGAGGCAGCACACAGAGAGCTTGAGAAAGATGCAGGCAGGCCGATACAGAGATCAGACAAGCACTTAGTGCTGACAAAGCCACTGAGGGGAAACAATTGCACAAGGGCGTGTTTGAAAGAGTAATGAAATTAAACAATTCTACTAACATTGTACGCCACACTCTCCAGTCTTGCGCTCGCTCTGTTGGAATCGCTACCGTGCAACTCAGTGACAAGAATCTATCGTTCGATACAGTACACTGTTAAGAATGATCCAATAACTCATCAGCACACTTCACTGGCAATTATGTGGATGATCCCGAGCACTGAAATATTCTTCCATACGTTTCTGCGGCCTGTGATATTATCTACCCCAATAGTTTCAACTAGCATGTAAAATACTGTTTTAATATGACGGCAGAAATGTAATTTTCTAACTGAGTTGGTATCTCCTGTAAAATAGTGGCAGAAGAATGCCACATTAACACACAAATCCATCTCCTAATACCACCCGCCGTAATTTCTATGCCAGTATCTTGATGTGAATTCAGCTCTCTCGCACTGCCAGCTTCCTCCCAGCAGCAGAAACGAGAGGCTTCTCCTCACTCAGCTTCTAGATCTATCCAGCAGGGGTCACTGGTAGTTTGTCAGGAGTGAGAGCCCTGGGTTTCTTTCATCCCTCACCCGCCCACCCACCTCAGGAATCGGAAGATTAACCGAAACATCCCCTGACGTGAGCTGACACGGCTCAGATGAGGGAATGAAGCTGGTGCTCACAGCCCAACAGGAGCAGAAAATAGCCATTTGCATTTGTCCACATCAGCATTTGATGCTAACAGTCGGGGTTTGGGGGCCCAGTCAGTGAGCTGAAGCTGATATCAGACCTGGCGTCCCTCTGCATTTTCAAAATGTTTTCATTGGTTTGGATGTGGCTGTCGCTGGCTGGACCAGTATTTATTGCCCATCCCTAATTGCAACAATAACTGAGTGGCTTGCTTGGCCATTTAAAAGGGCATCTAAGAATCAACCACATTGCTGTGGCTCTGGAGTCATATCTAGGCCAGACCAAGTAAGGATGACAGATTTCCTTCCTTAAAGCCCATTAATGAACCGGATGGGCATTTACGACAATTGACAAATGTGTCATGATCACCATTAGACTTTTAATTCCAGATTTTTGTTGAATTCGAATTTCACCATCTGCCCTGGTGGGATTCGAACCCATGTCCCCAGAGAACGACTCTGGATTACTGGTCCAGAATAGCGGAATGCCACTTCACCACCGCTTCCCTCTCCAACCCCTCTCCAAAGTTAGTCCTGTGCAGCTCAGTTGCTACTGGACCAAATGTGTCCCAGTCCTCTCAGCATTGCGATTCCAGTATTACTGGTCCCAATTGCTACCCTTCCACTGCAGGTGGGGATTCTCACGAGAATTGGGATTATGTGTAGAGTTGTTATCAGGGCCCGCAATACTGGAGGCCATGACACAGAGGAATGTAGCCTGATTAGAGTTTCATTCAGAAACGGAGAGAATCATAGATCATAGAATTTACAGTGCAGAAGGAGGCCATTCGGCCCATCGAGTCTGCACCGGCTCCTGGAAAGAGCACCCTACCCAAGGTTAACACCTCCATCCTATCCCCATAGCCCAGTAACCCCTCCCAACACTAAGGGCAATTTTGGACACTAAGGGCAATTTATCATGTCCAATCCACCTAAATTGCACATCTTTGGACTGTGGGAGGAAACTGGAGCACCCGGAGGATACCCACGCACACACGGGGAGGATGTGTAGACTCTACACAGACACTGACCCAAGCCGGAATCGAACCTGGGACCCTGGAGCTGTGAAGCGATTGTGCTATCCACAATGCTACCGTGTAAGGGGAGCAACTGTAAGGGGTGAGATTGCATGGCTAGAGATTGTGTGGATAAAGGGAATAAATAGGAAAGTGCAAGGAGTGATGCTGGCGAAGGTATTGAGAAAGAAGAATGTATGGGTGGGAAAAAGAATCAAGAGAATATAAGTGGTGTTGGGATGTACAGAATTCAGCACGGTAGCACGGTAGCACAATGGTTAGCATTGTGGCTTCACAGCAGCAGGGTCCCAGGTTCGATTCCCTGCTGGGTCACTGTCTGTGCGGAGTCTGCACGTTCTTCCCGTGTCTGCGTGGGTTTCCTCCGGGTGCTCCGGTTTCCTCCCACAGTCCAAAGACGTGCAGGTTAGGTGGATTGGCCATGATAAATTGCCCTTAGTACCCAAAAAAAGGTTGAGAGGGGTTATTGGGGTAAGGGGATAGGATTGAGGTGAGGGCTTAAGTGGGTCGGTGCAGACTCGATGGGCCAAATGGCCTCCTTCTGCACTGTATGTTCTATGTTCAATGCAATGGAAGGGGGTGGGTGCAGCATGCATAACCCGGGGCGGTGGAAAGATGCTTTCGGAAAAGGGGGTGATAAACTATCGCAGTAGATGGGGAGGGTCTGAGGAATGGAGAGAATGGGTGGTGAGGTGGAAAGAGAAGACACTTAGCACAGAGGTGGGAAGTCGGATAAAGGTATATGGTGAATATGGGGAAATGGATGGTAATAAAGGAAAGAGGGAAATTAGCAACAGATGGGAGCTGTGATTTAGACATGGGGATGAAGGAAGGTGTCTCCATGAATTGAAAGGGGCAGGAGAGCCAGCATGGGATTGGCAAAGAGTATATGGGGATGGGGAGGTGAGGTAGAGTACAAACATCACAGGGGAGAGTGGAAGAAGGATATTTTATGGGGAGATTTGGATTTGGATTTAGATTTATTGTCACGTACACCAAAGTACAGTTAAAGGTATTGTTCTGCATACAGTCCAGACAGATCACTCCATACATGAAAAACTAGGACATACGATAAATATACAATATAAATTCATAGACATGTTGGCATGGTTGTAATGTCATTGCTCCGGGGACATGGGTTCAAATCCCAATTTAAACTCAATTAATAAATCTGGAATTGAAAGTCAGTCTTAGTAATAGTCACCATAACAACTATCATCGATTGTTAAAAACCCATCTGGTTCACTAATACCCTTTAAGGGAAGGAAATCTGCCACCCTTACCGGATCTGGCCTACATATGATTCTAGATCCACGGCAATGTGGTTGACTCTTAATGAGGGCACTATGCAATGAACTAGCGAACCATTCAGTTGAAGGGCAAATAGGGATGGGCAACAAATGCTGCCAGTAATAGCTACATCCCCATGAAAGAATAAAGCCACACTAGGTCATGAGAAGAGTGCCAGGTTAAATTGGTGTGAGAGTGAGAGGAGGGGTTGGGAGATTCAGAATGAATTAGGAATGATGGAAAAGGGAAAGGCAACTTTCATCTTTTGACACCCAGGGCACAATTCAGTGGACTTAAAACTAAGACCTCTTTCAGTAGGTCAGACCAGGTAAGGATGGCAGATTTCCTTTCCTAAAGGACATTAATGAACCAAATGGGTTTTTATGACGGGTGTGTGTGGTCAGGTGATTTAGAATTTAGAATTTAGAACAGTACAGCACAGAACAGGCCCTTCGGCCCTCAATGTTGTGTCGAGCAATGATCACCCTACTCAAACTCACGTATCCACCCTATACCCGTAACCCAACAACTCCCCCTTAACCTAACTTTTTTTTTAGGACACTACGGGCAATTTAGCATGGCCAATCCACCTAACCCGCACATCTTTGGACTGTGGGAGGAAACCGGAGCACCCGGAGGAAACCCACGCACACACGGGGAGGATGTGCAGACTCCGCACAGACAGTGACCCAGCCGGGAACCGAACCTGGGACCCTGGAGCTGTGAAGCATTGATGCTAACCACTATGCTACCGTGCTGCCCTCAGATCCTCAGCATCTGATATTCAATGGCACTTTGTCCTTTATTTTGGCCTTGAGGAGGTTCTCACCACCATGGTTGCACTTAGAGACAGTTCCTGCTGATGAGCTGAGCTCACCAGCAGGAATGGCTGCTTGCAAATCGAGGCGCCATTTTGTTCGGCATCATCGATTTCCCCCATCCTCTTTCGCCCCCCCACCTCCCCCCCCTACTCACTGGACCCCCACCTCACCCTTCAAGCTTCCCGAGGCCCCTGGAAAACCCCTAACACCCCCACCTCCAATTGGTAAGGCCAACCCCTGGCAGTGCCAACCTGGCCCATGGGTATTCTGACACTGCCATGTGTACTACCAGGCTGGCAGTGCCATGATACCAGAGGGTGTACCAAGGTATCATCTTGCCCTGCCCTTGACCTCCGGGGATCTCCAATGACCAGCGAGAAAGCCCCCCCCTCCACTGCCAAGGTCCATTATGCCTGGTCCATGTTTGTGTGGACCAGTACTAAACCACACCCTGGCGAGGGCTCGCAGGTGCAACCGTTGAGCCCTGGGCACTGGGTGAATCCGGCGTCTGGGTATTTAAATGAGCCCAGCAAGGGGGGATCCAGATCGTGCCGGCCAGAGTGAGTCAGATGACTCACGATCAGCCCGCCGCCCGGCGCAGGGCCCAATTTGGGCCTCTCGACTTGCCCGATGCGCCCAGATCTGGGCCAGGCACAATGTGTTGCTGAATCACACCCGTCTATAGAACAGGAATGCTCCGAGTGAGGTTAGACAATCTGGGGGTTACTGGCTTTGGTTTGGGGCCCATTGTATGTGCCTGGTGAGCCAGATTGAATGGCTGTAAGTCTCATTTGAAACAGGTGGGAGCTTCATTAGGCTAATGAAAACTTAGCAATTTGTTACACGCAAGTGGGCAATGCTGGCAGAGCAATGTTCCTTGTCCCATCATTAGTTGTCTTAAGCGTATTAAGCAAGGCATGTAGCATGAGGACTGTTGTCACGAGGTTACGCCACTTTATTTTTGAAATATGATTATTCAGATTTCAACTAACTGGAAATTTTGGAATTTGAAATGAGACGGAGCATACTTAAAAAGGAAGGCCAACTTCCAAGATGAAGGTGTAAAACCAACACGTCACCCTCAGAGGAGTGTGAAAGGGTAGACGTCTCCTGTCATTCCAAGACCCATTGAAACTTGTTACTCATTTAAGGAAGACACATTAAAATGAAAAGTACTGGACATGGAAGAAAGGCTGCAATAGACTGATCCACCCAAAACCCCTTGTAAATACATAATGGCTGAAGTATACATAGCGAAGTGGCAACCACTGCAGAGATTGGAAGAAAGCTTTCAGCAGAGGAAACAGACTGAAAGCTGGGTTTTCTCTTCCCCCTCTCTCTCTTTCTCTCATTTGGAACACGTGTATTGCCTGGTTTGGGGCCAATGTTATTAGAAATTTACCAGCAAACCAAGATCTCATAAAAATTGCAAAGTCTTCCACATCTGACTACATCCAGACAACCAATAAAACCAAATTGGCTGCAAATTAGGAAATTCTATGCTTCAAGGACAATCAAAGGACATTTAACTGTAAATTCTTCAAACCCGAAATACCCTCAAGGACGCTAACTTACCTTGGGCGGAATTATCTGATAATGGGGCTGTGTCCCACACCTACAAGAAAATTGGCGCGAATCACTCTGGACATACCTGGAGAAAGTCCGGAGTGATTCTCCATTTTGTAAGGGACTTGCAGGGCCCCAGAGTAGTCCTCGCAGCTCCGGCTGCTGAAACGGGGCTCTGCACTTCCGGCCGGAGGTCTCCTGCTGTGGTGGCGGCCCCTCGCAACATGGCGGACCCACACAGCGAACCGGCCCCGGCAATATAGGCCCCCCCCCCCCCAAGATCGCATGCGCCGCCGATCGTGAGTGAACCACGCCGGCGGGAACATAGGCAGTTGCCAAAGGAGAATTGCCGCGGGGCCTCTTTAAATAGCCCCCGACCGGCACCGCGGGAGCAGCGTCGGACCCGATTGCGGGTCTGACGGCCATTCTCCGCCTCCTCGCCAAGTGCGATTGCGGCGCGGAAGCTCGGAGAATCGCGGCCCTTATCTCTGATATATGTGTATGAGTGTGTGTGTGAAAGTGAATATGTGTGTGTGTTCTTGTGGGTACCTGTGTGGGTGTGCATGTGTGTGGGTGTGTGTGTGCTTGTGGGTACGTGTTTGGGTGTGGGCCTATGTGGGTGCATATGTGTGTGTGTGTGTGGAGTGGTGTGTGTGTTTGTGGAGGAATGTGTGTTTATGTCTGGTGTGCGTGTCTGGGTCTATGTGGGTGCATATGTCTGTGTATGAAGGAGTGTGTGTGGAGGGATGTGTGTGCTTCTGGACGGTATGTGTTTCTGTGTGTTTGATGTGTGTGTTTGCGGAGGAGTGTTTGTGTGAGTTTTGTGTTGTGTGTGGAGGTTTTATGTGTGTGTGGGTGCGTGCGGGTGGAGATGTCTGTGTGTGTGTTGAGGTGGATGTGTGTGTGATGGTGTGTGTGTTATGGAGGTGTGTGTGGAGGTGTGGTGGTATGTGTGCGGAGGTGTGTGTATGTGGAGGTGCGTGTGCATCGATGTATGTGTGGAGATGCGTGGGGGTGTGGGGAGGTGTGTGTGGTGGTGTGTGTTTATGGAGGTGTGTGTGGAGGTGTGGCGGTGTGTGTACGGAGGTGTGTGTGTGGAGTTGTGGAGATTGTGTATGTGGAGGTTTGGGTGCGCGGAGGAATGTGTGTGTGTGGAGGTGTGTGTGTTTGTGTGTAGAGCTTTGTGTGTGTGTGTGTAGGTCTGGAGGTGTGTGTGGAGGTTTGGGTGTGTGTGGAGGTGTGTGTATTTATGGAGGTGTGTGTGGAGGCATGGCGGTGTGGTGGTGTGTGTGTGTTAGGTGTGGGTGTGGAGGTGTGTATGTCTGTGTGTGAGTGGAGGTATATGTGTGTGGGTGTGTGCGGAGGTGTGGATGTGTGTGTGTTTAGGTGAGTGTGTGCGTGGTGAGTGTGTGTGTGCGGAGGTGTGTGTGTCTGTGTGTGAGTGGAGGTATATGTGTGTGTGTGCGTGTGGAGGTGGGTGTGTGTGCGGAGGTGTGGATGTGTGTGTGCGTGGTGAGTGTGTGTGTGTGTGCGTGGTGAGGGTGTGTGTGCGTGTGTGTGGAGGTGTGTGTGTGCGTGTGGTGAGTGTGTTGTGGATGTGCTCTTCCTTTAACTCAAGAAAACTTTGTTTGATTGATTCCTTATTGCTCACCAGAAAAAAATTAATATATTTGGATTCAGAAAAGGCATATATATACTCGTGAAGAAAAAACAGAAACTTGTTCTGTGACCAAGCGAGGAGGCTGAATAGAGCGGATCCTGTTCCTCCATTCTCACCTGGCCAAAACACTACCTTTTCAGCAGCTTTCATTGTCATTGTCTTCTTTTTCTGCCATTAATTATTACATTCATGTTAGAAGGAACTGGATTGTGTTATACCTGTTATATTTAGCAGCAGTCCCAAACTGGAAATGGGTGTTTGGAATAACATATCCATTGGGCTTATTTTTGAGACATCCCAGGTTTCTGCTGTAAACAGGCACTGCCTTAGGGTCAACAATGGCTCAGTTGTTAGTGTCTTCAGAGTTACCAGGTTCTGGTTTAAAGACCCCTTCAGGGCTGAAGCCCAAAACTCAAGGGTAACATACCTGTGCAGTGCTGAGGGAGTGCTGCAGTATCTTTCAGATGAGACATTAAACCAAGGACCTACCCCCCACACCCCTCCCTGACCGCCACGATCACTTTGCAGTGAACAATCCCATGGCACTCTCTTAAAAACGAACAAGGGAGTTTCCTCCAGTGCCTTGGCCAATATTTATCCCTGAAACAATATCGCACCACACAAGTCATTATCACATTGCTGTTTGTGTGAGCTTGCTGTCTGCAAATTGACTCCTGTGTTTCCTAAATTGCAACAATGGCTACAATTCAAAAGTTTTTAATTGTTGTAAAGTGCTTTGGGGTGTCCCAAGATCATGAGAGGTGCTATATAAATGCAAGCCTTTTATTCATTTTCTCTCAGAAGTGATATTTAACGACACAGCCCACCCATACCTTAGAACTTTGACTTCATTGTACCTGAATTTCAGGTGGGCCTGTCTGAAGGTTCTTTGAGGGACGTTTGACGGATCAGTGTCCTGACCACCAATATTGGCTGGGGTCGAAGGTATAAGGTAGCTTTCCTCTGATAATAAACTGGGCGTGGAGGGGGAGTGGGAGGGGAGTCTCTTGCTTGTTTCCAGATTCCTCTGGGAAGTTGTGTTGCCCTGGGTGGGCCAGGTTCCAGGGCTGCTGGAGAGGGGTGGTGAGAGCTGGCAGAATCCACTGGGATGGCTGTGGGAGTTGGACAGAAAGGAGATTTGGCAACATTAGCCCCAGCACGAGTGCGCTGGGCGGAAATGACCACGCGAGAGCGAGATGGGGCAATTGGGGCTTCTGCTTGTAATGAGGCCGCGCCAGTGCCTCCATGAGCTGGCCACAGCAAGCTGCGGGCGTCTCAACTTTGAGAAGTTGAGGTTTGCAGTGATGGTTGAAGCTCTCTGCACGGCACTAATGGAGCACTTACTAGATGATCCCACAAATAAATCAAAGAAGGAATTAGCTGGAGTTACTCCAGCACCTTGCCTCAGGCTCGAGCTAATCCAAACCTGAGAGAAATTATTGCGGTTAAGCACTTAATGGCCAGAGTCAGTGTGATTATGGAAGCCTGCCCACAGCTAACTGATGACAGTGAGACACTTCTGCCTTGAAATGGAACTGGATCAGCAGCTGAGGGAATAATCCTTCTCACACATACACACACACACTCACAAAGGCAACATTAATTCACTGTGTAAATACTCCCTCCACTCACTTACAAGCTGTTTCTACACAAATCAATGAAAGTGCTGGAGGTTCACTTGCATTTTTTTTCAGTGTCTGAACCTGCACTTCGCTGATACACACTGTTAATCTTAATCCTGCTTTTTTTACAATCGACGTCCCATTTAACTCACTCCAACTACCAGACACGCATTTGTGGGAAAACGCAGCTCCTGCTAAGTGACCAAACTTTTTGTAACAGACCAGAGTTGACCACTTAAGAACCTGCATCACAACCTTGGCAGCAATCCTGCTTTTTGAACTGTTAACGTGGCTTGAGTTTGAAAGCACATTTTCACTGGTCCCAGTTTAAGCAGCCTGTAAGACATCCTCTGGTGTCAAATCCTTCTTTTCCTTCAACCACTCACCACACTCACCAAAGCTCCAATTGGCACAGAGTTTAAAAGCTGCTCCTGTATCTGGAGAGCCCCTTATGGGGCACTATTCCCAAATGTGGCAAAGGATACAACAGCCTTGCTCTCAACCTCTTTACCTCTTCTGTCCAACTTTCCTTTAATTGTTTCCCTTTTCTAATAAACAGCCTTTTGGATTAGGAATTCCACCGACTTCCCATCAGCCTTCTCAAATGGGACATATACCCAGTTCTTCTTCAAGTGGTGCTATCTCCCCACTATTGGGGCTGCACAATGGCGCAGTGGTTAGCACTGCTGCCTCACGGCGCCAAGGACCTGGGTTCGAACCTGGCCTCGGGTCACTGTCTGTGGTGTTTGCACATTCTCCCTGTGTCTGCATGGGTTTCACTCCCACAACGCAAAGATGTGCAGGGTAGGTGAATTAGCCATGCTAAATTGCCCCTTAATTGGAAACAAAATGAATTGGGTACTCTAAATTAAAAAAAACCTCCCCACTGTGAGGGCTGATATTTATCTCTCAACCAATACATATCAGTGATGTTCTCAGTTTCATGTTGTTTGTAGAAACTTGCTGTGGCCAAAATAGCTGCTGCATTTTCCGACAATATTGCAATGACTATACTTCGAAAACAATTCAATGGTTATAATATGCTTTCGAACAACGAACTGTACAGCACAGGAATAGGCCCTTTGACCCTTCAACCATGCGCCGATCATGATGCTGGCCTAAAGTAAAACCTTCTGCACTTCTGGTATCCGTATCCCTCTAGTCCCATCCTATTCATGTACTCATCAAGTTGACTCTTAAATTTCGCTATCGTATTTGCTTCCACCACCTCCCCCGGCAGCACGTTCCAGGCACCCTCGCACACCTCCCCTTGCACCTTAAACCTATGGTTGTCCTAAGATGATGAAAGGTGCTATTAGATGCACTTCTTTTCAATGACTGATGCGCGATCAATAACCACAGAAATGAAGGAGTAGTCCGAATCGAAGGCTTTAATCTACAAGACGTTTCCCCAGCAGCTTGAGTACAGAAAGAACGATGGGTGCTGGGAAACACGGGTTCTTATACTCCGCTTCATGGGCGGAGCTACCTTCGTCTTGACCAATGGGAAAGCAACACTTCGGCCAATGGGCAGCGAGCCTTCTCCACCAATAGCAGCTCACACTCCCAGGTACCGTAGTACCTCTAGTCATACTACCACAATGACCACTGGCTTTTATAATGTAACATACATATGAATTGGCCCTTGGGCCTGCTCTGCCTGTTCATTCAAGAAGACAATGGCTGAACAACTTCTGGTGTAGATGTAGGTGGAGGTCACATGTTGGGTGGCTGCCAGTAGAGTTCTAGTT
Source organism: Scyliorhinus canicula (assembly GCF_902713615.1). Classification (NCBI taxonomy): domain Eukaryota; kingdom Metazoa; phylum Chordata; class Chondrichthyes; order Carcharhiniformes; family Scyliorhinidae; genus Scyliorhinus; species Scyliorhinus canicula. The sequence goes on along the minus strand of NC_052158.1, from coordinate 63,869,431 downwards.
TTTTGGCTCTGTCCCCCAGTTTGGCCCTTTCCCCCAGCAGGGGGGAAAACAAAAACAAGATGAATGTTTTTGCTGCCGTTTTAATTTTCATTCCAATGTTTATCGGTCTTCTTGCCAAAAGCGTTTTGTGTGGGGGCGGAACAGTTGATTTAGTTGTGTTTCTGGGCAGGTAATGCAGCGAGAATTCATAAAACGGTTCTTCAAAGAGGGCAACAGTCAGGGTGTTTGGCTCTGCCAAATCTGCTGTATTATTATTGGGCGGCGAATGCCGAGAAGGTGTGGGTGATGAAAATGAAGGATTTATTCCTGGAAGGGCAGTTTGCAGGCTTGGAGGAGTTGACGGAGACGTTTGGGATCGACGGAGAGAGGACTTTAGGTATGTACTGGTGTGGGATTTTGCAAGGAAGGTTTTCCCAATGTTTCCGGTGACACTACCCTCCTCTTGTTGGGGCTGGGGGGGGGGGGGGGGGGGGGGTCACCTTAACGATTTATGGGAGAATTCTGGAGGAGGCTATGGCATTGTTGGAGGGGGGGGGGTGCTGTCAGTGTTGGGGCTGGGGGGGGGGGGGGGGTCATCTCAGCGATTTATGGGAGACTTCTAGCGGAGTCTGTGGCATTGTTGGAGGGGGTCAAGGCCAAGTGGAAGAAAAGTTAGGGGTGGCGCCGGAGGAGGAGTTGTGGTGTGAGGAGTTGAGATGGGTGAATGCCTCAACTTTGTATGCAAGACTGGGGTTAATATAGTTAAAGGTGGTGCACAGGTTGCACCTGATGAGGTCAAGGGTGAGCCGGTTGTTTGAGGGGGTAGAGGATACTTGGGAGCGGTATGGGCGACATCCAGCCAACCATGTCCATATATTCTGGTCCCGCCCAAAGTTGGAGAAATTTTGGAGGTCTTTTTTCAGCACCAAGTCGGCGATTTTGCACTTGAACTTGGAGCCCAGTCCACTGGAGTCCATATTTGGGATGTCAGGCCTGTTGCAGCTGCAGACGAGTAGAGAGTGGATGTTTTAGCCTTCGCCTCTCTGATTGCTTGCAGGCGGGTCCTGATGGGGTGAAGGTCAGCTTTTCTGCCCTGTGCCTCATTGTGGCTGGGGGACTGATGGAGTCCCTGAATCTTGAGAAGGTGAAGTTCACCTTGAGGGGGGAACGGGTACGATTGATGAGTTCCATAAGAGGTGGGGATTATTTATTCTTCATTTTAAAGAATTTATTCCCGTCAACTGCTCAGGGAGGGGGGGGGGGAAGGGGCGTGTCCATGAGGGAACCTCCACCTTAAAAATATTCAAAGACTGCTTCCACTGCCTTTTGAGGAAGTGACTTAAGACTCTCAGAAAGAAACAAAATTTTCCCCATCTCTGTCTTAAATGGGTGACCTCATATATTGAAACAGTGACCCCTAGTTCTGGGTCCTCCCACAGGAGCAAATATCCACTCCACATCCACCCTGTCAATACCGATCAGGATCTTAAAGGTTTCAATCAAGTAACCTCCTACTCTTTCAAACTTAGCAGCAGATAAACAGCAGATAAAGCAGAAAAACAAGATGGCGTCCGAGCGAGGCGAGCTCTGCAAGCTCTCCCCAACAGATCCACTTTTTACTTAACTCATACTCGTTCTATTCTTTTAAAAATTAATTCTAAAGCTAACATTATTATCTTGTGTTGCCTTATTATGTATTTTCTTGAATTTTGTTTAATTCCCTTTTCTTCCCATGTACTTAATGATCTGTTGAGCTGCTTGCAGAAAAATACTTTTCACTGTACCTCGGTACACGTGACAATAAACAAATCCAATCCAATCCAATCCAATATAAGCCTAGCCTATCCAACTTCTCATAAAACAACCTGCTCATTCCAGGTATTAGTCTAGAAAACTTACTCTGAAATGCTTCCAATTGAACTGCTTGCAATGCATCTAAATCTAAATACAGGTTATCCACTGCTTCCCCTTTATCCACAATGCTATTTAGCTATTTAGTGGCCATGTCCCACCAGAATCGAGACGAGATGCGGCCTTTCCCAGGATTCCCAATGGATGTTATGCCTTGCAAGATCTAACAAGATCTCATGGGATGTTGTGATCCGGATCCCGTCCACAATGGACGGGACCCAGACTCGCAGAGGTAAGTGAGTTTAACGGCTCACTTAACTCTCCCTACGCCAGGTTGAACTGGCTTCCAGGATCTACCGGCCTTGCCGAGGAGACCCCAGCCGGGCGACGATTAGTACAGGTCCCCACAGGCGGGTACCAGATGTACCGGCACTTGACGGGTGGCTCCCAGGCAGACACAGACCCCCAGGTGGTTGAAATCTTGGAAGGGTGGCACACTGGCACTGCTGAAGCCACGCAAGCACATTTGGCACTGCCAGCCTGGTACCTTGGCATTGCCACCTGGGCACTCTGGCAGTGCCACACTTCCAGGATTCCCAGGTGGAACTGCCAGGCTGGCAGGGGCACTGTTAGGATGTCAGGTTGGCAGTGCCAAATATTTTGCTCGTGCTGGGAATTGGGACCGGGGTGCCCTGCTCATGTAACGTGGGGTGCGGGGGCAGGGCACCCCCCAAGAGGTGAGTTGGGGCATTGGGGTGTCCTAGGGTTGCCTTGGGTCGAGAGATCAGGGCGCCATTTGTATTGAGGAGCTCTGTTCATCAGAGCTCCTCAATGCAGGAAATGTAGCAAAGTGTGGTCTCGGCAGGGACAATCCCCTTCAAGCTCCGAGAAAAAAAGTGGCGTTAGATAGCAGGGTCGTTCCTGGCGCTACAATTGTCGCTCCCACTCAGAACAGACAGCCTCTACTCCCACTCAGAACAGACAGCCTCTACTCCCACTCAGAACAGACAGTCTCTACTCCCACTCAGAACAGACAGTCTCTACTCCCACTCAGAACAGACAGTCTCTACTCCCACTCAGAACAGACAGTCTCTACTCCCACTCAGAACAGACAGTCTCTACTCCCACTCAGAACAGACAGCCTCTACTCCCACTCAGAACAGACAGTCTCTACTCCCACTCAGAACAGACTCTGGGTTTTTTTCGGTTAGATCCCACCCCTTACTTCTTCAAAGAACAACAATAAATTGAATTAAAATAATTTGCCTATCACAAAATCTTCCTGATTACCTCGCATTTATCTAAGTGCCCTGCTACAACATCTTTAATAACGGCTTCTAACATTTTCCCTGTGACAGACGTTAACCTAAGTGGCTTGTAGTTTTCTGCTTTCTTTCTCCCTCCCTTTCTAAATACAGGAGATAGGTTTGCTATTTTCCAATCTAATGGATCCTTCCCCGAATCTGGGGGATTTTGGAAAATTAAACTAACCCATCAACTATTTCACTCGCCACTGATTTTAAGATCCGAGTCCACACCATGTCATCGTCTCCGGCAACGGCCTCGCCCGATGGAAATTTGCAAGCCGACATAGACGACATTATCATGCAGTACCACAGCGTATTCGATGGAATGGGCATGCTCTCGTACCGATATAAAATCCTGCTCAAGCCGAACGTCACCCCTGTAATTCATGCACCACGCCGGGTGCCGGTGCCCCTCAAGAATCGTCTGAAAAAGCAACTACAGGACGTCCGAGACCAGGGCATCATCTCGAAGGTCACAGTGCCAGCATATTGGGTCAGCTCCATGGTCTGCATAAAGAAGCCATCTTCGGAGCTCCGCATTTGGATTGATCCCGAGGATCTAAACCGCAACATCATGCAGGAGCATTACCGGATCCCGAAACGTGAAGAGTTGACCAGTGACATGGCTCATGCCAAATTCTTCCCTAAGCTGGAAGCCTCCCGGGGCTTTTGGCAAATACAGCTGGACGCGTCCAGTCGCAAGCTGTGCACGTTCAACACCCGTTTGGTTGCTACTGCTACAACCGCATGCCTTTCGGCATCACATCTGCCTCCGAAGTGTTTCACCGCATCATGGAGCAGATGATGGAGGGCATCGAGGGGGTGCGAGTATACGTGGATGACGTGATTATCTGGTCCACAACGCCCCCGGACACATCGCTCGCCTCAAGCAGGTCTTCCAGCGAATTAATGAACATGGTCTCCAGCTCAACAGGGCCAAGTGCTCATTTGGTCAATTGGATATTAAGTTTCTAGGTGACCACATCTCGCAGCAGGGTGTGCGGCCAGACGCAAACAAGGTCTTGGCGATCAACGCCATGAAGATCCCGGAGGACAAGAAGGCGGTCCTCCGCTTCCTCGGGACGGTCTACTTCCTCGGGAAATTCATTCCCAATATGGCATCCCACACCACGGCCCTCCACCATCTCGTCAAGAAGTCAACGAAATTCCAGTGGCTACCCACACATGAAGCGGAATGGCGTGAGCTGAAGGCAAAGCTCACCACAGCCCCAGTTCTAGCGTTCTTCGACCCAACCAAGGAAACCAGGATATCAACTGATGCAAGCCAGGACGGCATTGGGGCGGTGCTCCTCCAGCAAGATGACTCCTCGTCCTGGGCTCCAGTGGCATATGCCTCCAGGGCCATGACGCCCATTGAGCAACGGTATGCCCAGATCGAAAAGGAGTGTCTGGGTCTCCTGACAGGAATAGTCAAGTTTCATGACTACGTTTACAGCCTGCTGAAATTCACAGTGGAAACGGACCATAGGCCTCTAGTCCACATAATCCAGAAGGATTTAAATGACATGGCACCTCGGTTACAGCGAATTCTTCTTCGACTCCGCCGCTATGAATTCGAACTTGTCTACACGCCAGGCAAAGAGCTGATCATTGCAGATGCCCTATCCCCGTCCATCACCACACCGTGTGAACAAGGTGACTTCATCTGCCACATAGAAGCACAAGTGCAATTGTGTGCCACCAACCTCCCAGCCTCTGACAATTCGTGGGGAAACAGCCAAGGATCCTCTACTGCAGCATATGATGCAGCACCTTACCCATGGCTGGCAGAAGAGACAATGTCCCCAATTCTTTAACGTGAAAGACAAGCTGACGGTTATGGAGGGAATCCTTCTGAAACTCGACAGGATCGTTATTCCTCAGAGCATGCAGGCTATGGTGCTGGGTCAACTCCATGAGGGTCACCTTGGAGTCGAGAAATGCCGACGCAGAGCTTGGGAGGCGGTTTATTGGCCAGACATTAACCAGGACATTGCTAACACGGTCCTCAACTGCCCCACCTGTCAGAAGTTTCAACCGGCTCAACCCAAGGAAACACTGCAACAGCACATGATCATGACCTTTTCCACGCCAAGGGACATGACTACGTACTCCTGGTCGACTACGTCTCCAGTTACCCAGAAGTGGTGAAACTGTCCGACCTCACATCGAAGGCGGTCATCAAAGCCTGTAAAGAAACGTTCACCAGGCACGGGATACCGCTCACGATAATGAGCGACAATGGTCCATGCTTTTACAACCAGAATGGTCTGATTTTGCACAGTCCTGCAACTTCCGTCACGTTACTTCCAGTTCCCACTACCCAAAATCAAACGGGAAGGCCGAGAAAGGGGTCCATATTGTCAAGCGGTTGCTGTGCAAAGCTGCAGACTCAGGCACCGACTTCAACCTGGCAATGCTGGCATACAGGGCAACCCCACTGTCCACTGGGTTGTCTCCAGCGCAGATGCTCATGAATCGCACTCTGGGGACCACAGTTCCAGCCATCCATGTTCCAGACCTTGACCACCTCACGGTTTTACAAAAAATGCAGCAGTCCTGGGCCCAACAGAAGGCCACATATGATGCTCATGCCACGGATCTACCCGAGCTGGCTCCAGCCGATCATGTCCGCGTCCAGTTGCCTGAGGGCGGCTGGTCAGCCACAGCTGTTGTTGTCAAACAAGTTGCCCCAAGGTCTTTCCTTGTCCGCATGGCTGATGGCTCCCTGCTATGGCGCAACAGACGGGCATTGCGAAGAGTTCCACGCCCACCACCTGACCGCAGTGCTCCGCCGGCCATCATACTTCCTCCGGACATACCCTGCCACGAGGCCACCGATCTGCCAGCGATCCTGCCGGCCCACGCGGCCACCGCGATGGCAGCGATCCCGCCTATCCACGTGCAGGCGGCTCCTGATCCACCTCTGCGGCGATCGACAAGAACTCATCGCCCACCACAAAGACTGAGTCTGTAGACTGAACTTTTGTAAATTTTGTGACTGAAATCATCAATTTAACCTTTGTAAATATCGCTTTGTTTGCCATGTATCTTCGACACCTTCCCATGTATATACGTTTGTTCAATCACCGTTTGTATATAGTCAGGCATATATATATATCTATATATACGCATACATACCTCAGTATTTATTTAACCAAATAAAAAGGGGGAGATGTCATAATATCCACTCATGTATATAATGAGATGCAGACAGGCAGTGATTGACACATAGGATGACCAGTAAGCATACAACACAGTACAGCCAATCACCAGACGACACTACCACTATAAAGACAGGGAGCACTAGGTTTCCCGCGCTCTCGGGACTCAGCTACTGAGACAGAGTCCACGAGCTAGCAAGTGCAAACACCATGCGGTAGCTAGTAAATCTGGTGAGGCTACTACAAGGTCTCCAGTCAGATCAGTATAGTGTCGACCCACAGCTGAATATGTATCGAAGTTCTATAGTTGAATAAAACAGTGTTGGATCTTCTCCAGTCTTAGACGTCTGTTTCTAACCTCCCTGCATCGAGTGCAGTCCACATCGAACCAACCTGCCTAACACATCAAGTATTGGTGCCAGTGTCCCCCGAACTAGAACCCACTTCTCCCACACCAGTCTTTGAGCCACCCATTCATCTCTTTAACTTTATTGATCCCATGCCAATTTACACATGGCTCGGGTAATAATCCAAAGATTATTTCCACTGAGGTTCTGCTCTTTAATTTAGTATCTAGCTCCTCATACTGTGTATTCAGAACCATTTTTCCTAGTTCTACCCATGTCTTTGGTACCTCCACGACCCATGATGACTGAATCTTCACCCTCCCACTCACCAGTCCTGAGCAGATATCCTGAACCCTGGTACCAGGCAGTCAACATTGGTCGCTCTCGGCTGCAGAGAACAGTGCCTAACCCCTTGGCTATACTGCCCCCTAATGCCGCTTGAACAGGTTCTTGTGCCTTGGTTCCATGACCATCCACCCTGATGACCTTACTTTTGTCCACACAGGTTGCAAGCACCTTAAACCTGTTTGACAATTGCAAAATCTAAGGCTCCTCCACTGCTGTCTTCTTGGTCCCTTTACTTGCCTCACTCATGGTCACATCCTCCTGTGCCTCACCGCTGACCAAAGCAGATGACCATATTCTAAGTGTAATGACCATCTTGGGGTAGAAAGTGTCCAAGTATCTGTCCCCCACCTCTCTGATGTTTTGCAGTGTGTGCAGTTCAGTTTCCAGATCAATAATGCGGATTCAGAATTCCTCTAGCTGCTTACACATTCTGTAGATGCGTTTGTCTTGGGTTGCACTGGCGTCCAGGCACTCCCAAATTCCACAGCTGCAACGCAACATCTGTACTGCCATTGTTAGTTACGTAATTCAGTCAATTAAAATTAATTACTTTCTTAATTTAGAATAATTAAGGGTGCCACAGTGGCACAGTGGTTAGCTCGACTGCCTCACATCGGCAGGGTTCGATTCCGACCTCTGGTGACTATGTGGAGTTTCCACTTTCTCCCCCTGTCTGTGTGGTGCTCCGGTTTCCTCCCACAGTCCAAAGATGCGCAGGTTAGATGGATTGGTCATGCTAAATTGCCCCTTAGGGTTGGGTTGCAGGAATAGGGCAGGCGAGTGGGCCATGGTAGGGTGGCCTTACAAAGGGTCGGTGCAGACTCGATGGGCCGAATGCCCTCCTTCTGCACAGTAGGGATTCTATGATTCTATGAATTGCTATGTATGATACAATTTACTGTGCTTATTAAATGCTAGTGCCACCTACAACTAAGAGTTATATATTTCTTAATTACGATAACTGAGTTATCTATTTCTTAATTCCTAATTGCCTTACCAGTTACTCACAAACCAGCCCTCTGAACCGAAGTAAGAAAACAATAGAAAAAAAGTGGAACTGCTCCACCGACCTACGCATTCACCAAACTCACATCAGTTCACTCTGCTTACAATATGCATACCATTTGCAAAGCTGCACCTCAACCTCAATATTTATAATTTCTGGAGTTGGGACTGCAACAACTTATCATAGAATTTACAGTGCAGAAGGAGGCCATTCGGCCCATCGAGTCTGCACCGGCTCTTAGAAAGAGCACCCTACCCGAGGTCAACACCTCCACCCTATCCCCATAACCCAGCAACCTCACCCAACACTAAGGGCAATTTTGGACACTAAGGGCAATTTATCATGGCCAATCCACCTAACCTGCACATCTTTGGATTGTGGGAGGAAACCGGAGCACCTGGAAGAAACCCACGCACACACGGGGAGGATGTGCAGACTCCGCACAGACAGTGACCCAAGCCTGAATTGAACCTGGGACCCTGGAGCTGTGAAGCAATTGTGCTATCCACAATGCTACCGTGCTGCCCATACTTGATTGGCCTAGTTAGTCAATTAACTAATCAGCTTCTCTCGAGTAGAGCTTTTTTTTATCCCTGCATCAGGCTGGAAGAAACTTACTTTAATTTATTAACTTACTTTAGTTTATTAACTTCCTTTAAGTAAAATACCATTAAATGCGAACTGCAGACCAGGTTTTTAGAAAGATATCAATACTTCAAATTCCCCACTTACCAAACTCATTTTAACTCAATGTGCTTACAATCTGTACACCGTTTTGTTCCCCTCAGTTCTAGATGTGACATCCTACTCAATATTCTACTCTTTATCCTCTTTTTGTTGAAAACAGGCCTCCTTGCTCCACATCCTAGTCGAACTCAATTCTTCCTGGAGCAATCTAAGCTCAGTACTTAGAGCTCAGCCATGATTCGATTGATATGCGGAGTAGGCTCGAAGGCAGAATTGCCTACTTCTGCTCTTAATTCCTATGTTCCTATGAATACTGACTCTCATTTATCTCCATCTGCCCTCTCCGATGGATGCAAAAGATCCCAGGGCACCATTTCAACAAAGAGCAGATAAATTCTTCCCGGTGCCCTGGCTAATATTGTGCTCAGCCAACATCGCTGAAAAAAGCCAATTTATCTTGTCGTGATCTCATTGTTACTTGTGAGATCTTTCTGTGTGCACATTGGCTGCTGTGGTTCCTGCATTACAACAATAACCAGACTTCAAAACTACTTCATTGGCTGTAAAGTGCTTTGAGATGCCCCACGGTTAAATGCAAGTCTTTCATTTTAGGTCCCCCATTTTAATCTTAATCTTATCCCTGTGGGTTTCAGATTGGAGTTCTGGATTATTGCTGGATGATGAAGCACAAGTTATAACAATCATAGATTTCACACTGGGGTCAACATCCACTGACAATGATAAATGTACAGGGCGAGATCCTCGGTCCTCCAATAGCATGTCACTCAGCAGCATCGTTCGCTGACGACAGGGTTCTGTACTCCCACCGCTTGTCAATGGAATTTCCCAGTGAAGCCACCCCATGGCACCAGGAGACCCGTGCGTGGGGTTGCATTCCCGACAAGAGAATCCCAATGGCCGGAGAATTCTGGCCATATTCCAATATAATTAAGGGAAAAGCAGGTATTTCTCTGAATGACCTTTATTTCAGTTCTTCTTCAGAGGATTTGGAATGTTATTAATCATAGATTCATGGGCGGCACGTGGCGCAGTGATTAGCACTGCTGCCTATGGCATTGAAGATCTGGGTTCGATTGTAGCCCTGGGTCACTGTCTGTGTGGAGTTTGCACACTCTCCAAGTGTATGCGTGGGTTTCACCCCCACAATCCAAAGATGTGCAGGGTCGGTGGATTGGCCACGCTAAATTGCCCCTTAATTGGAAAAAAAATAATTGGGTACTCTAAACGTTTATTAAAAGGAAATTAATTATAGATTCATCCAGATTAGGAGGACATTCTGATCAGTACGTTGTTGCTGACTTGTTGGAAGAGCTGCCCAATTAGTCCAATGCATTCCCCAAAGCCATGCAAATCCAATAGCCTTTTAAAAGTTAGGAGATAATCTGTATCCATCACTGTTGAGGCTGAGTTTGCTACACAAAATAACTTATATTTTACGGTGACAGAATGTTCCACCCTACATGAAATGATCCAATGTTTTCAAGGATCTAGTTATGTTTAAAAATATCTCGGGGGATAAATTCCTGCTCCATCGATATCGCAAGAAGACATTCACGCTTCCTTTAATTATGCTGTGTTGTACTGAACAACATTCTGGACAACATTCAGGGTTGTGCTGATAAATGATGAGGAACATTCCTACCACACAAATGCTGGTCACAAGTGAGCCTCTAGACATCGCTCCTTTGGCATTACCATGGATAAAACCTGCACCATCAATATCCTGGGTGGGGGGGGGGGGGGGGGGGTTACCATCAGCTGAAACCTTAATTGGACCAGCCAGGCAAATAGAATGAATACAAGAGCAGGCAAGATTCTTTTAAATTCCTTCATGAGATGTGGGCATTGTTGGACCATCCCTAATTGTCCTTGAGAGGACGGTGGTGAGCCACCTTTTTGAATTGCTGCAGTCTGTGTGGTGTAGGTACACCCACAGTGCTGTTAGGGAGGGAGTCCCAGGATTTTGATCAGTGAAAATGAAGGAATGGTGATATATTTCCAAGTCTGGATGATGAGTGACTTGGAGGGGCACTTGCCGGTTATGGTGTTTGCATGCATCTGCTGCTTGTGTCCCTCTAAGTGGTAGAGGTTGGAAGGTGCTGTCAAAGCAGCTTAAGTGAGTTTCTGCAATGCATCTTGTAGATGTTACATGGCTGCCATTGTGTATTGGTGGTGGAGAAAGTGAATATTGAAGGTGATAGGGTGCCAGACAAGTGGGCTGCTTTGTTCTGGATGACTAATTATATTCTTTTGCAGGATGTGGATGTCACTGGCTTGTCCAGTTCAGTTTCTGGTCAATGGTAATCCCAGGATGTTGATAATAGTAGATTCAGCAAATGTAATGCCATTGAATATCAAGGGAAAATGGTTGGGTTCTCTCTTGTTAGAGATGGTCACCGCATGGCAATTGTGTGGTGCAAATGTTACTTGCCACTTATCAGCCCAAATCGGAATATTGTCCAGGTCCTGCTGTGTATGGACATGGACTGTTTCATTATCTGAGAAGTTGTGAAAGGTGCTGGACATTGCGCAATCATTCGTAAACATTCACAATTCTGACCTTTAGATGGAGGAAAGGTCATGAAGGTCATTGATGAAGCAGCTGAAGATGGTTGGGCCTAGTACACGTCCCTGAGGACCTCCTGCAGTGATGTCCCAGACTGAGATGACTGACTTCTAACAACCACAACCATCTTCCTTTGTGCTAAGCATTACTCCAGTAGAAAGTTTTCCCATCCTGATTCCCATTGATCCTTGTTTTGCTTGGGCTCATTGATGTCACACTCAGTTAAATGCTGCCTTGATGTCAAGGGCAGTCACTCTCACCTCACCTCTGGAGTTCAGCTCATTTGTCCGTGTTTGAACCAAGGCCGTAATGAGATCAGGAGCTGAGTGGCCCTGGCAGAACCCAAATGAGCGTCAGTGAGCAGGTTAGTGTTGAGTAAATGTGCTTGATCGCACTGTTGATGACACCTTCCATCACTTTGTTGATGATAGAGAGTATGCCAATTGGACGATAATTGGCAGGGTTGGATTTTCCCTGCTTTTTGTGAGCAGTTCATACTTGGGTAATTTTCCACATTGCTGGGTAGATGTCAGTGTTGTAGCTACACTGTGACAGCTTGGCTAGGGGCACAGATAGCCTGGAGCACAAGTCTTCATGACTACTTTTGAATCACCTTTATTTCTGTTCTTCCTCAGAGCCCGCTGGAATATTGTCAGAGCCCGTAACCTTTGCAGTATCCAATCATTTCAGCTAATTATTGACATCAGGTGGAGTTAATCGAATTGTCAAAAGACTGTCGATAATGGTGCAGGACAACCCTGGAGGAGGCTGAGATCCATTCAGTACTTCTGGCTGAAGATTGTTGCAAATGCTTCAGATTTGTCTTTTGCACTGATGTGCTGGGATCCCCCTTCATTGAGGGTGGGAATATTTGTGAAGGTTCCTCCTCCAGTTATTTGGTTACTAGGCAACCACCATTCATGCTGGATGTGGCAGGACTGCAGAGCTTAGAGCAGATCCTTTATCGCCACAAGGTCTGTGCGGTGGCCACTCCCACCGATACTGTCATGGACAATGCATCTGTGGCAAGCAGGCTGGTGAGGAAGTGGACAAGTAGGTTTTCCCTATTGTTGGTTCCCTCACCACCTGCTGCAGACCCAGTCTAGTCGCTACGTCCATGAGGACACGGCCAGCTCGGGTAGTAGTGGTGTTGCTGAGTCACTCATGATGGACCATGCAGTCCCCACCAGAGTACATTCTGTGTCCTTGCCAACTTCGGTGCTTTCTCCAAATGGTGTTAATCAGGGAGAAGCACTGATTAATCAGCTGAGGCAACTGAGGTCGGTGGTAATGGATGTTGAGCACTCCTCGGGCAACTCCCTTCTGACTATACAATTGTGTCACCACCACTGGTAGGTCTGCCCTGCCAGGGATGGTACATACCCAGGGATGGTGCTGGTGGTGTCTGAGACATTATCTCTAAGGTATAATTCCTTGAGTATGACTATGTCAGGCTGTTGCTTGACTCGTCTGTGAGACTGACCCAATTTTGGCACAAGCCCCTAAATGTTCGTAAGAAGGATTTTGTAGGGCACAGGACTAAATATAGATTGGTAGAAATGCAATGGCAAGTAACTGTCCCCACAGGCTGCCCATCTACAAGGCAATGGATAGTGAATCACCTCTGATTTGCGCTCCCAGCACCAGCGCATATCAGAGGCGATTCATCTCTAGCGGGACATTGACTTCCAAATGGAGAATTCCGGCCTATGTGTACCATCTACAAGATGCGTTGCAGCAATGTACCAAGGCTCCTTCAAAATCAATGACACCTCCACCTAGAAAACCAAGGGCAGCAAATAGGAGACCACCCACCCACAAGCTTCATTCAAAAACACACTACACCCTGATTTTAAATTATGTCGCTGTTCCTTCATTATTGCTGGGTCAAAATCCAGGAACTCATTTCCTGCACCACGTTGTCCATAACAGGTCAAGAAGGCCGTTCACCACCATCATGTGTTCATGGACAATTATCAGTGGGCAATAAATTTGGGCCTGACCATTGACACTCATATCACCTAATCAAAGTAAAGAAAACTGAATACGGTTGGTGCTGTGTTAAATAAATTGCCTGTTAGTTTATAGCTTAAGTTTCAGTCTGATAGTTATATCCTCAATCCATCTACTACATGCTGGAACCATCAATTCACTAGACACGTGCTTTAAGATATGAACAGTGGTTTTAATCTACTTACAACAGAGCCAGCCTGTTCCGCATTGAACTCTCGATGAACTGAACGACTGGCTCTGAGCATTGGTATTTATACAGCAGTCCAGGGGGAGGTGTCGTGGGTGGAGCCAAGGGTGGAGCCCTGTACAAACTCCTAAACATTCCCAGCGCTACTCCCCCTAGTGGTCGGGCAACGCAACTGCGCTTACAAATGCATGGTCTCATGTATATACAATACAGTGTGAATTACGGAGTTACATTCACCACATTCACCCCCTACAAAAAACATCAAGTCCGGCGGGGGTGGTGGTTCATAAATTGAGTCTGTCCGGTGGTCGGACTATCTGCTGCGATCTGCAGAGCACCGGGGTTGCAGCCTCTTGCAGTGGCTGGACGGGTGTTGTGGGTTGGGGTACGATGGCGGACTCCAGGGAAGATCTCGTCCGAGCTCCATACCCGTCTGGTTCGACTGGGCACTGAGGGCGCTGGGGGTTAGCCGGTGCGGGTAAGCGGAACAGGTGGAGCGAGCTAGTGGGCTCAGTGGGCTCGGGAGCGCGAGGGGGCGGCTGGGTTGCGCGGAACCGATGCAGCGAACTGGTGGGCTCGGGAGCCCGAGGGGGCGGCAGGATGGGGTGTAGGGTGAGGGGTGCATCTGTAGTGATAGAGGGGATGTTGGACCCGGCGGGTGCAAGGTCCCGGAGGGATACGGTGTCCTGACGGACGTCAGGGAACTCGACGAAGGCGTACTGGGGGTTGGAGTGGAGCAGGCGCACCTTCTCAACAAGGGGGCCGGTTTTGTACACCCTGACGTGTTTCCTCAGGAGTACAGGGCCCGGTGTCCTCAGCCATGCCGGAAGTGAGACCCCCGTGGAAAAACTGAAGAGCCTCTCGTGAGGGGTCTGAGTGGTCACTGTGCATAAGAGGGACCTGCTAGCGTGGAGCGCGTCTGGGAGTACTTCCTGCCAATTGGAGACTTGGAGATTCCTGGACCGGAGGGTCAGTAGGACGGTCTTCCAGACCGTTGCATTCTCCCTCTCCACCGGCCCGTTCCCCCTGGGGTTGTAGCTGGTAGTCCTGCTCGAGGCAATGCCTTTGTCGAGCAGGTACTGAGGCAGCTCGTCGCTCATGAAGGACGAACCCCGGTCGCTGTGCATGTAGCTGGGGAAACCAAACAGGGTGAAGATACTATGCAGGGCCCTAATGACTGTGTGGGAGGTCATATCGGGGCACGGGATAGCAAATGGGAAGCAGGAGAACTCATCTATGATGTTTAAGAAGTGAACGTTTACTGTTAGTTGAGGGGAGTGGCCCTTTGAAATTGATCGCGAGGCGTTCAAAGGGCCTAAACGCCTTGACCAGGTGGGCCCTGTCTGGTCTATAGAAGTGCGGTTTGCACTCCGCACAGATCGGGCAGTCTCTGGTGACGGCTTTTACCTCCTCAGTGGAGAAAGGCAGATTTTGGGCTTTGATGTAGTGGGCGAGCCGGGTGACCCCCGGGTGGCAGAGGTCGTTGTGGATGACTTTCAGGCGGTCGATCTGCACGCTGGCGCATGTCCCGCGGGGTAGGGCATCTGGGGGCTCGTTGAGCTTCCACGGTCGATACTTAATATCGTAGCTATAGGTGGAGAGTTCGATCCTCCACCGCAGGGTTTTATCGTTTTAATTTTGCCCCTTTGCGAGTTGTCAAACATAAAGGCAACCGTTCGTTGGTCGGTGATGAGGGTGAACCTCCTACCTGCGAGGTAGTGCCTCCAGTAACGAATAGCCTCCACAATGGCTTGTGCTTCTTTTTCGACTGCCGAGTGTCGGAGTTCCGAAGCGGAGAGGGTACGGGAGAAAAATGTAACCGGCCTTCCTGCCTGATTTAAGGTGGCTGCTAGAGCTACCTCTGAGGCGTTGCTCTCAACCTGAAATGGAGTGGATTCATCCACCGCCCGCATGGCCGCCTTGACGATGTCCTCCTTGATGCAGTTGAAGGCCTGGCGCGCCTCAGCTGACGGGAAATAGTGTGGCCTTAAAGAGTGGGCGGGCTTTGTCCGCATATTGAGGGACCCACTGGGCGTAGTAGGAAAAGAAACCCAAGCACCGTTTGAGGGCCTTGGGACAATGAGGGAGGGGGAGTTCTAAGAGTCCGTCCGGGTCTGGGCCCAGGACTCCGTTTTCCATGACACAGCTGAGGATGGCTAGTCTGGTTGTGCGGAAAACGCATTTCTCCTTGTTATAAGTGAGGTTTAATTTCTGAGCCGTCTGGAGAAAACGGTGGAGGTTGGCGTCGTGGTCCTGCTGGTCATAGCCGCAGGTGGTGACATTGTCCAAGCACGGAAACGTGGCCCGCAGCCCGTACTGGTCCACCATTTGGTCCATTGCTCATTGGAACACCGAAACCCCATTAGTGACGCCGAAGGGGACCCGGAGGAAATGGAAGAGGCGGCCATCAGCCTCGAATGCCGTGTAGTGACGGTCCTCCAGGCGGATTGGGAGCTGGTGGTATGCAGACTTCAGATCCACAGTGGAAAAGAGCCGATACTGGGCGATCTGATTTACCATGTCTGCAATCCTGGGGAGGGGATACGCGTCAAGGAGCGTAAATCTATTTATGGTCTGACTATAGTCGACAACCATACGGAATTTTTCCCCGGTCTTCACGACCACCACCTGAGCTCTCCAGGGACTGTTGCTGGCCTCTATAATCCCCTCACTGACAAGCCTTCGGACCTCCGATCTGATGAACACCCTATCCTGCAGGCTGTACTGCCTGCTGCGAGTGGCTACGGGTCTACAGTCCTGTGTGAGATTGGCAAAGAGAGGAAGGGGGAATTCGCAGCGTGGCGAGGCTGCAGATAATGAGTGGGGGCAGGGGCCCGCCGAAGCTGAGGGTGAGGCTCTTAAGGTTACATTGAAAATCTAGGCCTAATAAGAGTGGCGCACAGAGTTTGGGCAAGACGTAGAGTTGAAATTTTGCATAGCTAGCGCCTCGGATTGTGAGTGTCGCGGCGGTGCGCCCCTGGATCTGGACAGAGTGGGAGCCTGAAGCGAGAGAGATAGTTTGCCGCACGGGGAAAATGGGGAGCGAACAGCGTCTTACCAGATCTGGGTGTATGAAGCTCTCAGTACTCCCGGAGTCGAAAAGGCATGGCGTGCTGTACCCGTTGATTTGGACCTCTGTCATCGAGTTTCGCAGATGCTTCGGGCGTGATTGGTCCAGAGTGACTGCGCTGAGTGGCGGGTAGTCAGCGGCTCGATCAGCTGTGCTGGACTGCCCTCTGAGTTCGTAGTCGTCGAGGTGAGTTTCAAAGTTTGAAGGGGATTGGTCCCAAGATGGCCGCCCCATGAGTCGCACATGGCCGGCCGCATGGAGGTGGATTGCCAAGATGGCTGCCCCCATGAGTCGCACATGTCGGGTGGGGGCGGAATCGGCATACAGGCTGCAGCATTTCGGGGCCTGCGGGCCTGTGAATTCAGGGAACGAGTGCTTTGAGCCGTGGGAGGGTTAGAGGCTGGGGCTTTCTTCGCCAGACACACTCTGGCATAGTGTCCTTTTCGTCCGCAGCTGCTGCAGGTCGCGTTGCGGGCCGGGCAGTGCTGCCGCGAGTGCTGATTCTGGCCGCAAAAGTGGCAGGCTGGGGCAGCATTATGGCTGGGCGGCCGCCCGGCGCAGGCCTAGGGGAGTCGCTGGTCGGGGGCCCATGATGGGGTCGCGGGATCCGCGGGGAACAAGGTGAGGCTGCGGAAGGAGACCTCCATAGTGGTAGCAAGTTCAACAGTCGCTTCAAGATTTAGGGCCCCCTTTTCCAGCAGTCGCTGGCGCACGTAATTTGACCTAAGGCCCACAACAAAGGCATCGCGTACAGCAAGTTCTCTGTGTTCTGCCGCGGTAACCGCCTGGTAATTACAGTCACTAGATAAAGTTTTAAGCTCTCTCAGGAATTCTGCGAGCGATTCCGTAGGCCGCTGGCGGCGAGTAGTGAACACGTGTCGTGCATAGACTTCATTAACAGGCCTCACATACATTTTGTCGAGTAGCGCGAGGGATTCAGTATACGAACCGGCGCAGTTTAGTTGAGTAGAGATTCTGTGGCTCACCCTCGCGTGCAGTAGGCTCAGTTTCTGCTCCTCTGTTGTTTCGGCTGTGCTTGCTTCCGCCAGGTAGGCTTTAAAACACCGCAGCCAATGAGAAAAAATTTATTTTGCCTCTGCATCCTGCGGGTTGAGTTCCAGTCACTCAGGCTTGAGGGCTGATTCCATGATTGAGCCTGACTGTTTCTTAAGTAGATTAAATTGATGGAACCATCAATTCACTAGACACGTGCTTTAAGATATGAACAGTGGTTTTAATCTACTTACAACAGAGCCAGCCTGTTCCGCGTTGAACTCTCGATGAACTGAACGACTGGCTCTGAGCATTAGTATTTATACAGCAGTCCAGGGGGAGGAGTTGTGGGCGGAGCCAAGGGTGGAGCCCTGTACAAACTCCTAAGCATTCCCAGCGCTACTCCCCCTAGTGGTCGGGCAACGCAACTGCGCTTACAAATGCATGGTCTCATGTATATACAATACAGTGTGAATTACGGAGTTACATTCACCACACTACAGATGAAAGGAGACATGGAATAGATTCCAGTAAACTAGTGAACAGTGGTGAGTGTTAACTATTCAATCGCTGAGTCTCAATAACAAATTGGATCACTAATGAAATTCTTCAGAGCGGCCTACGGAATCGCTCGCAGAATTCCTGAGAGAGCTTAAAACGTTATCTGTAATGACTGTAATTACCAGGCGGTTACCGCGGCAGAACATAGAGAACTTGCTGTACACGATGCCTTTGTTGCGGGCCTTAGGTCAAATTACGTGCGCCAGCGACTGCTGGAAAAGGGGGCCCCCAATTGTGAGAGTAGTCAGTGCCACTGGCCACAGCACTTCCAGTAACTATGGTAGCTCAGGATGCAGAAACAATCCAGCCACTATCTGGAAGTCAGCGTTGAGCTACATGGCTTCTCTTCATCTTCATTAGCATCCCTCCATTCAGCCCATCGGGTCTGCATCGACCCTCAGAAAGAGCATCTTACCTGGCCCTGTTCCCCACCCTATCCCTGTGACCCCACCTAACCTTTGGACAATAAGAGGCAATTTTAGCATGGCCAATCCACCTAACCTGCACAACTTTGGTCTGTGGGAGGAAACCGGAGCACCCAGAGGAAACCCACACAGAAACGGGGAGAAAGTGCAAACTCCACACAGTCACCCAAGGCTAGAATCAAACCAGGGTCCCTGGTACTGTGAGGCAGCAGTGCTAACCACTCTGCCGCCGTGCCCACCCTGTGAAGAACAGGTAGAGAACTGGTCATGTAACCTCCCAGGACAACAGCCTGGAATTCCCAGAGTTGGCACTCCCAGTCTGTCATTGAGGAAGAGGTCTCTGGAGCCTCAGATGAATCACTGTGAACAGCCATTTGCACTATTTCTGACTGAAATTCACAGGTTTCCCACCGAAAATACATTGAGGAATCAAGACACTCACACGATTAAGGGCCACCGCCTTAAAATGTGACTTAGAGCATCGTGAACATCCAAACCTGAGTGTGTGCATCAATGTGAACAAATGTTTCATTCACTGATGCCATGTGGGCGTTGTTAACAGAGCAGCATTCATTGTCCTTGAGAAGGTGATGGTGAGTTGTCTTCTTGAACCATCACAGTCTGTGTTGTGTAGATACACCCACAGTGCTGTTAGGGTGTTCCAGAACTTGGACACCGTATGCACTGTTTATGTGTGTACATGCGGAAAGATTAGTATATACCTTTTGTATGGAGTATATATGTATGTGTCTATGTATTAGCTGACACACAGGTGTACATGTCTTTATATGGATAGGTATTTGTATTTTTGTGTGTGTGCAACTACGTGTTTGTGTATTTTGGTACATGGCATTTGTAATGATATGTATATAGGCATGTCACTGATGGATTAATTATTACACCTCAGTGTAATTCAAACACTAGAGGGCACCACCAGTTCTCAGTATAAATATCAGACCTCAGGGAATCCTGGGCCATTAGCTAAGGAGAGAGACTGATCACAGCACGAGGAGTAGTTTAGATTAGAGAGAGTTAACACAAGGATATCATTAGTGACTACTAGATCATTGCTTACTGCAAACAGATTCAATATTACTTTATTATTAGTTATAGCTCAGTAGTGTGTGTGAACTTCATTTAATTAATCATTATCCAATAAATTAGTTTTGATTCAATCTAAAGATTGATGGTTTCTTTGTCGTCAACTCAACAGACTTTTCTGGATAAAAAGGCAAAGAACAATGACATATTACCACCAAAGGTAATAGAACAGCATTTGCAGTACGCATTTACCTGTGTAACTGCTTTTTATGTGCACTTGTCATTGCAAATGTATGTACATATTTGTCTTTTGATGCCCAAGGAGATGGTTTTCATTCTAGAGTTGTGCCTGTAGGTAGTTCTGTGTTTGAACTTGCTAATGGCACCTAGCAGTGCTGTCTCCGGCCAAATCACAGAGACTCCTCAACATTCAGACAGCAGGATATGGAGAAGTATCCAGATTTACCACAACCTGGTACTGTGACGGCGGTTGCGAAGACGGTGCTGGGGTGGGGGCGAGCAGAAAGTGGAGAAGGAATGATGTCGCTTGTTACCAAACAATATGCACCTAATGGTTGGTACATGGAGCTGAAGATGAAAGGCAGAGAACTGTAGTCTGTGATTGTGCCTCTGGGTTTATTCGACACTCAGTCTGTCCACACAGCTTCATGTTGATACCTTTCCTCCAGCTGATAGCTCCAACTGACCTTTTAAACATATCCCTATTTGCCTTCAGGGCAATCATAGACCACAGCAGCCCAAACGCAAACACATAATCGGCTTGTAGATTCGACCCTTGTACCCACATTATCTCACTAATAAGCTGATCCAGATCTCACTTCTCAGCTCGCAAGGAATAGAAAAGGAGAGTGGTTAAGCGGCTGATTTCAGCTGGGAATCTAGTTCTGGCAGGAGAGTAACTCATTCTCTCTGATAGCCTGATTGTCCAGGAGATAGGGAAAGGAGTCCAAAATGAAACATTTGGGTATATTCTGTATATAATACGTGTCGGCTTTTGCCATATGAAGCATTCTTTGTTCCTTTTCAGCGCTGCTGGATCTGTACCACATGCTCAGAAAATTAGTTTTCCATTACACACATCCCAAGAAAGGATGATTTGCAATGATATATCACCTTTCATGACCTCAGGATACCCCCAAAGTGCTTCACAGTCAATAAAGCATTATTTTGAGGTGATTCACTGTTGTAATCTAGGAAATGTGACAGCTAATTTGTATGCAGCAATCTCCCACAAATAGAAATGTGATAATAGCTGAATCGTTCGCTTTTCTTTTCGCTAGTTTTGTTGGCTAAGGGATAAATAATGGCTTGGACCTGAGGAGAACTCCCCTGTAGTCAAAATGGTGATGATGAGCCATACAGATTAGAAGGGTTCCAAGGTTCAATCCCTGCTCAGTACTGAATTAGTTGGGGTAGAACAACCAGCTTCTCCCTGCCTGGGTACAGAGAAGACATCATAATGTGTTGTCCTTTAAAGTGTGTGATGAATGTAGAAATTGCAATAGATTATAGTTCATATTTGTGGCAGTAATATTATTTTAAAAACCCTTATTTTAAAATGCATACAGGCAGTGCGTCTACTAAAGCTGTAATTAACGTGTTGTAAAAGATGTGTATTATTGATTTTAATCACTTGTTTACAGTGAGATGGCTAATGGGATATTGTTTTGATTGCTGGAGATTCCTTGTGGAGTAGATAATTTGAGGGATTGTATTTAATCCTAGCTAAGCAGCAGATCGGACATCTAGTGGGATATAGATGATGTAGTTTATAGGAGGGGCCAGGTGTGTCTGTAGTTTGCAGTTTTGCCAAATGTGGCTAGGTTGAGCAGAAGAGATTGACAAGAAATAAGGATTTTCTGCTTTGACAAAGTGTCATTGGACTCGAAACATTCGCTCTTTTCTCTCCCTACAGAGGCTGCCAGAACTGCTGAGATTTTCCAGCATTTTCTCTTTTGTTTCAGATTCCAGCATTTGCAGTAATTTACTTTTATAGAAGGATTTTCTGGTTGTTTCTGGAAAGCTCTGCACAGATAAGCAAGTAAACTGTTTTGTTAACTTGATTTATAAATAGCATTTGAACTGTATTGGGTTGCTTAATTGTACTTAATGGCAGGTGTAGATAGTAAGCTAAGGTTTTTCCTTTTATTTAAGAACTGTTTAACTGTTAAATGTAAAGCACAGTAGCACAGTGGTTAGCACAGTTGTTTCACAGCTCCAGGGTCCCAGGTTCAATTCCTGGCTTCGGTCACTATCTGTGTGGAGTTTGCACATTCTCCCCCTGTCTGCGTGGGTTTCTTCCGGGTGCTCCGGTTTTCTCCCACAGTCCAAAGGTGGGCAGGTTAGGTGGATTGGCCATGATATATTGCCCTTCGTGACCAAAAAGGTTAGCTGGGATTACTGGGTTACGGGGTTAGGGTGCTCTTTCCAAGGGCTGATACAGACTCGATGGGCCGAATGGCCTCCTTCTGCACTGTAAATTCTATGATTCTATGAAAGCTATTTATTTGCTGTTAATGTGGTTAATTCTGTGTTTACATTAGTCTGCCTTAACATTTGGTCATCATTCCTGGGGTGAAGTATCCTTTCCTCCTTTCTCACAGTTTTATAAATTGAAAAATTATTTGGGGTCGTCGTCTGGTATCCTTTTTTTTTCTTTCTTTTTAAATATAAATTTAGAGTATGTAATTTTTTTTCCAATTAAGGAGCACTTTGGCGTGGCTAATTAACTTACCCTGCACATCTCTTTGGGTTGTGGGGGCGAGACTCACGCAGACACGGGGAGAATGTGCAAACTCCATATGGACAGTAACCCAGGGCCGGGATCGAACCTGGGTCCTCAGCGCCGTGAGGCAGCAGTGGTAACCACTGCACCACCGTGTTGCCCTATCATCTGGTATCCTAACAACAGTTGGGGTCCGGCCCAGTATCCAAACAAAATTGGATGCTCTTTATCAGGATCAAAAGTTTAATTTCTGAATTACAGACAGTAAGTATGAGGGGCTGGTGTTTTCCTTCAGGTGTTGATAGTGTTGTCAGTTTAAATAGGGAGTGGCTGGTAAAATGGTTCTTTCAGTGGCAAAGAGATTCCTGCATGCTAAGAGACCACTCTGGGCGGTTTACATAGGGTGATTAAAACAAAGCTTTTGGACTTTACCTGAAGGAGTGAGGAAGGTGAAGATAATTCAGTTGATAGCTCAGCATTTAAATTTGCAAGTCTGAATCATTGGAATTAGCTAACATTCAATTACAATTGAAACAGTTGCAACATAATTAAAAACTGAAAAGCAAAGGAAAAAGAGCACAGAGTGAGCAAAAGAAAAAGGATAGAGAGCGAGAGAGCGCAATAGCAGAAGGGAAGAACATGGAGAGAATGCCAATGGGGGAAGCAAAAGAAAAAGAGAGAGAATTTGAACTTCAGAAAATGGAACTGCAAAGAGATTGTAAACTTAAAAGGTTGCAGTTAGATGCAGATGTTGAGGTAAGTCTAGAGGAAGGAGTAATCCCTCTTAGTCAAAAGCTTAGTGGGGTTTGATAGGTGGATAAGAACATTAAAAATAAACCTAACGTATGAAGCTCTTCGGGAAATGGTTATTCTGGAGGAATTTAAAGATTCACTTCCCGCAGCAGTGAAATCTCTTGTGGGAAAGCAAAGGGTTAAAACTGCTAGACTGGCAGCTGATATGGCAGATGATTTTGAATTAGTTCATAAATCAAGGTTTGATATTCAACATCAATCTCAATTTGTGATGGGTAGAAGCTGGGGAAATGTGCCATCCACTGCTGGTCAAGGCAGATTAGGCCAATTTGGAGATATTAAAGAGATTTTGCCTCAAGTTAAAAAGGAAACTTATGAGGGTTGAAGAAAGATAAAAACTGAAATGTTTTCATTGTAATAAAGTCGGACACACGGAGTCACAGTGTTGGTGGCTTAAGAAAGATATTGGGAAGATAGACTTTTTAAAAGAGGATAAGCCAGTGGATTTTATTTAATTGGTTGGTTGATAAGAAGATGGCAGATATTTTTACAGATGTTATTGGTGAGGATAAAGTTTACTCGTGTACAAGGTGGCGAAGGTAAGGATGTTAGGATATTATTGAGAGATAAAGAGACATGTAGTTCAGAGACAGTGATAATATGTGGGACTACTGGTGAAGTGAGAAGCATCCCATTATGCAAGGTAAGGTTAGGGAGTCCGATGAAAAGTGGTGAAGTGGCGGTAGGAGTAATAGAGAAATTGGCCGGGATTGTCCGGTATCCTGCGGGCTACTCCGGCGTCGGGCCGCCCGGAAGTTGCAGAATCCTCTGCACCTTCGGGGGTGAGGCTGGCGCTGGAGTGGTTGGCGCCGTGCCAAACGGCGCCGAAGGGCCTCCGACAGTTGGCACATGTGCACGAGCGCCAACGTGTTCCCAGAACCGCTGGCATGACCCCTGCGCATGCACAGGGGGTTTCTTCTCTGCCGGCCATGGTGGAGCGTAACACAGGCCGGTGCGGAGGGAAAGAGTGCCCCCACGGCACAGGCCCGCCTGCAGATCGGTGGGCCCCGATCGCGGGCCAGGCCACCATGGGGGTCCCCCCCGGGGCCGGATCCCCCCCGCGTGCCCCCGAGGACTCCGCAGGCCACCCTCAGAGCCAGGTCCCGCCGGTACGGACCTGGTCTAGTCCACGCTGGCGGGACTGGTCGAAAACGGGTGGCCGCTCAGCCCATCGGGGACTGGAGAATCGCCGGGGTGCCACTGCCAATGACCCCCAACTGGCGCGTCGCGCTTCCCCCCCCCCCCCCCCCCCCCCGCCAAAAACCAGTGCCGGAAAATTCGGCAGCTGGCGTCGGCGGGGCGGGATTCACGCCGCCCCCCAGGTCGGCGGGGCGGGATTCACACCGCCCCCCAGCGATTCTCCGACCCGGCCGGGGGGGGGGTCGGAGAATCCCGCCATTATCTTTTTTGAGGGTAC
This sequence comes from Scyliorhinus canicula, assembly GCF_902713615.1. Classification (NCBI taxonomy): domain Eukaryota; kingdom Metazoa; phylum Chordata; class Chondrichthyes; order Carcharhiniformes; family Scyliorhinidae; genus Scyliorhinus; species Scyliorhinus canicula. Next base: position 63,844,889 of record NC_052158.1, on the reverse strand, counting down.
AGTTTATCCTGGGTAATGATATAGCCGAATTACAGGTAGGAGTGATGCCTACTGTGGTTGAAAAATCAATGGAAAAATCAATGGAAACTGCGGTGTTGTAGGAAAGCATATCCTGGAGTGTTTCCATGTTGTGTGGTAACAAGATCACACAGCCACAGGTTGAGACAAGAAGAGGGGAAATGAAGGAGCAAAGAGAGGGCAGTTGAAGTTCAGTTATCAGAAACAACCTTTGACCAGATGGTTGATAAAAAACCAGAGAAGGTGGAGGATGAAACGAATATCTTTAGTTCAGGAAAATTAATAGAATTACAACAGAAGGATTCAGATTCATGCCTTTGTTCAGAAATCATATACAGAAATAGAATTTCAGTGTATACTGGAGTGTTATTACATTAGAAATAATGCACTATTGAGTAGGTGGAAACCTTTACATATTAAGGCAGATGAGAAATGGGCAGAAGTTCATCAAGTTGTATTATCGGTGTGTTATAGAAAGAAGGTTTTGAAGGTAGCATAGGAGTTTCCAATAGGGGTCTTTTAGGAGTAAGGAAAACTCAAGTGAACATACAAAATAATTTTTATTGGCTTCGACTGCATAAGGATGTAGATGAATTTTGCCATACCTGCCAAACACGTCAGGTGATAGGAAAACCTCACCTGGTAATCAAACCACCACCATGAATACCCATTCTGGCATTTGAGGAACCTTTCACTTGTGTCCTCATTGATTATGTGGGACTCCTTTCGAAGATGTAAAGTTGTTTGGCCACGTTGTTGACCATGAAGGATGTAGATTTCCGGAGGTCACTCCATTACAAAATATGACAACTCAAGAGGGTTGTGGAGGAGTTAACTAATTTTTCTTTAAACCAGATTCAGACTACCAAAAGAAATCCAATCAGATCAGGGATCCAATATTATGTCAAAGTTATTCAGGGAAGTTATAGATGGCCTAGGAGTATAGTAATTGAAATCATTTATGTATCATCCAAAATCACAAGAAAGGTGACATCAAACTTTAAAGATCATGTTGAAGGCATATAATCAGGATTATCCAGAGGATTGGGATAAAGGAATTCCATTTGTACTACTTGTAATTAGGGATGAACCAAATGAATCAACTAAATTCAGTCTATTCAAATTGATTTTTGGTCATGAGGTAAGAGGACCACTTACATTGATTAAGGAGAAATTGGTGAGTCAGCGTTCGGAGACTACATTACAGGACTATGTGTCAAACGTTAGGGAGCGATTAAATAGGACTGGTGAGTTGGCTCGAAAGCGCCATGAGAAACACCATCTGGGCTGGCCAGCAGCGCTGTACAAAACTGCGCTACCTCCTCAGTGCGGCCAGGATGAGTAGGCAGCATTGTGCCCGTGGAACTAACCCCGTCCCACATACCCGTAAGCCAGCACCCCCACCACCCCACCTGGAGGGTGAGCGAACCCCCACTCTGCACCACATGTCAGCATCCATACCAGCCGCCATTGCTGGGTGCCCTGGCCACTAGCTACCCACCCCCTGGGCTGCATGCATCGGACTGTCTAACACTATCATATTCTGTCCCGTCCCCCCCTCCTCCCTGCACCGCTCCATCCCCACCAGGTGAAGGCCGTCCATAACTGCCGGGAGCAGGAGAAAACAGACGGGGTTCCGACGGACCTGCGGCTCCTCGCTGTGGCTGAGCACACGGCCTTGACGTGGTCAGTGGCATAGAGGAAAGGGAGGTTGCCGGGTTAGAGATTGGCTGCGTGTAAAGAAGTGAGACCCTGCTGAGTTGTGGTTCCCCGTGACACATGCATCAACTCCCACCCCCCCCGGCAACACTACCCACACCCTCACCCCACCACCCCTACTCGCCCCCCCGGCCATTAATCATGTGTCTTGTCTTCTGTCTTGCAGGAGCTGCCAGTGTTGGGGTGGATCCATCTTGCGCCCTCCACCCCCAGCCAGTACCACAGCCGGACCTCCCCCATGTGCCGAGCAATGATGAGGAGAGCAGTCCAGACGGGAGCCATATTCCTGTGACCCAAGACAGCTCGGAGCTCGAGTCCGAGGATGACACACATTTCCCATCACAGCTATCTCCAACACCCTCCACCATCGCAGAGACACTCACCTCGGCTGGCCCTTTAGTGAAGAGGCTCCAGGGTCAATCTCTAGTGTTCACCACAGAGCTGATCCGGTAAATCAGGTGGAGGTAGGAACACCTGAGGGGGAGGGGGGACGGGGAGTGGCGGTCGGAGGGCAGGCTGAGCCCTGGTACTAGCTGCCATCCAGATGGGTTTCAAGCTTCTGGACGGACAGTCCCATCGATTGTGGGGATGCTGTTGCAGAGCTGGGGACGACATGAGGGGTATCAGCAGGCGCAGTTGGAGGAGTACAAACATGTTCAGCGGCAAGAAGTGGTGCCGACCATGTGTGCCACCCGGGCCGGCACCACATGGGTGGCGTCCGCGGTGGAAGCCTTGGAGGTGAAGGTTTTGGTGATGGATCAGCATGTCCAAGGCCTGGTGAAACCTGTGCAGGTGCCAGCTGAAGCCCAGGCCAGGGCTGCCCTCTCACAGGCAGCTATATGTGAGAGCCGCCTGGAAATTGAGGCGGCCCTTCTGAGTGTGTCCAAGTCACAGTGGGCCATGGCTGGGAACATTGGCGGCATTGCCCACATTTTCCATCACAGCTGTCTCTAACACCCACCACCATCGCAGAGACACTCACCTCAGTTGGGCACTTTACGCATCACATCCTGTACAGCAGGTGGAGGTAGGAACAACTAAGGGGGGGGGGGTGCGGTCAGAGGGAATCCCCCACGGCTGCGGCGACTAGCAGAAAGGCCACCATTGCTGGTGGAATTCCAATATCCATTGTCTGCAGTGGTTAAATGGCCAACATGTTAGCATGGTGCGTAACCCTGTGCCCAACCAGGTCCAAATGGGCTTCATAGTGGCCCCGGTTGGCACCGTGCATCTGCGTGTTCCTCATGTTTCAGCTTTTTCCTTGCTCCCAGACTAAACTGCTCTGCTTTAAATATTTTCATAGAATCATAGTATCGCTACAGTACAGAAGGAGGCCATTCAGCCCATTGAATCTGCACTGATCCTCTGAAAGACCACCCTACCCTAGCCCAATCCTCCGCCCTACTCCTGCAACCTCACCTTAAGGGACAATTTAGAATGGCCAATCCACCTAACCTGCACATCTTTGGACTGTGGGAGGAAACCGGAGCACCCAGAGGAAACCCATGCAGACAAGGGGAGAATGTGCAAACTCCACACAGTCAACCGAAGTCAGAATCGAACCTGGTTCCCTGAAAAAAATGAAAATCGCTTATTGTCACGAGTAGGCTTCAAATGAAGTTACTGTGAAAAGTCCCTAGTCGCCACATTCCGGCGCCTGTTCGGGGAGGCTGTTACGGGAGTCGAACTGTGCTGCTGGCCTGCTTGCAAAGCCAATGATTTAGCCCTGTGCTAAACAGCCCCTGAGGCTGTGAGTCAGCAGTGCTAACCACTGTGGAATTGTGCTAATGATCCTACTGTCAGAGATCTGTGGACTCAGTGTCAGACAGATCAGACTTCAACTCCTCTCTTTCCAAAGCCTTCTCAAAACTGACTCTCTGCATTACTTGGCTTCACCCGGCAATGGTATAATCTCCCCAACCTGAAAAACAAGTTAACTATGTAGACTGAAAGTACATTAACTCCCCAGGGACTTCCCCGGTCAAACCTCAGTGCATTAACCCAGACTGAAAACCACATTCCTTTGGTCAATTTCACCTTCTGACCCCTAGATGTTCCCAGGCCTTTTCAAAACAAAATTCTTCTTTCAAAACATGACTACTGCAGTCAAACACACTTTAATCCCAGGCTTTTAACCCTTAAATTCTCCCAATATCTAAAAGCCAATATTCCTAAAATCCTCCATTAGTCACAACATTATACCATGGGCTGTGCTTTTCTCCAGTCCCACATGAACCCGTGTTCTGCCTTGCACCTTACATGACAGTGTCATGCAGACACTACAACAGGTTGCATTTACTTCATTGCCCTCCCGTGACATGTGTAGGTACAAGTTAAGATACAATCGGTCTAGGTTGTGATACCCTTCATCTATCAATGCTCCCTTCCTATTTAGCCATAATAGCTATTTAGGTAAGATGTCAGATGACTGTTGAACTTGACCTCAGAAACAGCCAGAGCTGATAGGCTAGGGTATGAAACCATCAGGGCTTCAAGGATACCATCAAATTGTCCCACTGACACTTGAGTGGCACATGTTGTGGTGTAATATTTGGCAACTTCTGTCTGGGGCAAGATTACCTTCAGCTTGGCGAGAGTGTATAGTCGGCGGGACTGGAAGATCCAGAAGACATGAACAGCTGGAAGATCTCACCCTAAATCTCCACACTCACACCCCTCTGCCATCCTGTTGAGGTGATTTATGAAAGAATCGATAGATTCCCCAAAAAGGTTTCATTTTTGAAAGAGGGGACACTGTTGGGATGGTGTTGATGACAGAATGTGCCCATTAAATAAGTCTTTGGTGGGCGGCACGGTAGTACAGTGGTTAGCACTGTTGCTTCACAGCACCAGGGTCCCAGGTTCGATACCCGACTTGGGTCACTGTCTGTGTGGAGTCTGCACATTCTCCCCGTGTCTGCGTGGGATTCCTCCGGGTGCTCCGGTTTCCTCCCACAAGTCCCGAAAGATGTGCTATTAGGTAATTTCGACATTCTGAATTCACCCTCTGTGTACCCGAACAGGATCCGGAGTGTGGCGAGTAGGGGATTTTCACAGTAACTTCATTGCAGTGTTAATGTAAGCCTACTTGTGACAAAAAAGATTATCATATTGTATTATATATATTATTATACGTATGTTAGCAGCAAGTTGTTAGTAACTACTTGCACCTATATACATATAGATAGTGAAGGCGTAGGTATGGAGCTATCTCCATCCTCCCTCTTAACATCTCTCCGGACAACACCACACTGTCCCTGGATCTAGGTCAAGCGCTTTCACGTGGCAACTCCATGTTGGGGTGGGTGGGGAGGGGGGGGGGGGGGGGGGGGGGGGGGGGGGAATAAAATTCTTCTTCCCAGCTCAACTTCAGAATACTTATCCCACCGTCTCAATGGCTTCTCCTCCTCCTTACCTGGGTCACTTCGCTGAAGCCTGTGCATCATATCCAAATAACTAGTGCGATTGCAGTTAATAGGGAGCCAAACAGCAGGCAATAAATAAAGAACCTTTGCATTTAGCTGTGAACTGGTTTCCTATTAAGTATCTATCGCCACAGGCGAATCTTTCTTCTTCCCAGACTTTTCTCGAGATTGCTCTGACAGGTCGAGGTTCTGTGGAGTGGTATCCGGGACAATTACAAGGTCTCCATTAAAGCATTTGTGGCGATGGTAACTGTTGATAAGGTTGAGAATAATGGCGAAGGAGGCAAGTTATAATGGGCTGTTGAATGGACGGAATGGAGTATCATTGCTGAGTGCCTCCTGACAGATGGTGCAGGTAATTCAAGGTATTTCCTCTATCTCCCTTTGCATTAAAAAATATTCTACAGTTGCATTTTCAAGGTATGATATTTTTATTTTGGGTTAATAAATGATATTGTGATTCTGGATTTCCAGAAAGGGAGAGAGAGAGGGAGAGAGAGAAGTGAAAGGAAGAATATGCCTGACTTTGTGTTCCAGGAACTTGAAGGACCTTGAACTACAGTTAGAGAGGGAAAGAAAATAATCAGATTTGAATGCAATTTTTCTCTCAGCCTGACCAACCCTCACTCAGTTGATCGAACCAGATTCAAGCCGATAGCACTTAACACATTCCGTGTGGCAAATTCTAAATCCCAACCTGATTTATTGCCCTCACTCCAGAACAAGGTGTTCCATTCATACGGCACCTTACGGGATATCAGGACATATCAAAGCACTTTATAGCCAGTCAAGTATTTTTGTGGGCGGTGTGGTGGCGAGTGGTTAGCACTGTTGCCTCATGGCGCTGCCGACCCCGGGTCAAAATCCGTGTGGAGTTTGCACGTACGCCCCGTGTCTGCATGGGTTTCGCCCCCACAACCCAAAGATGTGAAGGTTCGGTTGATTGGCCACACTAAATTGCCCCTAAATTGGAAAAATAATTGGGTACTCTAAATTTATTTATTTTAAAACATCAAGTAATTTTGAAGTGTAATAACTGCTGTAATGTGGCAACTAATTTGTGCACAGCAAGCTCCCACAAATAGCAATGTGATAAACAAACGGACCATCTTTTTTTTGCGTGGCGGCTGAGGCATGAATGTTGGCCAGGAGACTGGTCAGACATCCCCTGCTCTTCTTCATAATAGTGCGATGGAATCTTTTGCACTCAGCTGCGAGGGAAGACAGACAGGACTTTGTTTAATGTCACCGTCCTAATGATGATATCTCTGATAAGTGCACCAGTGTCAGAATACACAGGGAAAAAACACACACAACGAGCTGTGTCCAACCATTCTTTCCCTTTCTTTGGACAAAAGAACTGTAAATAGGGGCTGGTTTAGCTCACAAGGCTAAATCGCTGGCTTTTAAAGCAGACCAAGCAGGCCAGCAGCACGGTTCGATTCCCGTACCAGCCTCCCCGAATAGGTGCCGGAATGTGGCGATTAGGGGCTTTTCACAGTAACTTCATTGAAGCCTACTTGTGACAATAAGCGATTTTCATTTTCAAATATGGCACCAAGGTAGCAAACAGTCTGGTACATTTAGGGGAAGGGATGGAGCCGGTAGCGAGGGAATGCAATTTGGAGTGGGGACGAATGGAGTCAATTTCTGCTCATTCTGTTGTGGATGTCAAAAAAGCAGTCCAAAAATTCAGAGGAAGTGGAGGCGTCGACAGAGGCATCGGTGATGTAGAGCTGGGCGTAGTCAGGTGACATTGTGTTTTTTGGATGATGTCCCCAAAGAGCAACATGTAGCTGAGAAATAGGAGGGAGCTAAGGATAGATCCTTTGGGGACACCAGAGCTAATGGTCCAGGAAAATAGGTGACAAGCCATTGTAGGTGATTCTCTGACTGAACTCTGAAAGGTGCTGATGTTGTGACATTTAGTTTTGACATTCATTCCTTGATGTGGGCATTGCAGATAAGGCCAGCATTTATTACCCATCCCTAATTGTCCTTGAAAATGTTTCAGGATTTTGATCCAGTGAGATGAAGGAATGACAATGGCCTGAATGTTCAAGACACATCCCACCAACTCCAGCAGCCCCGGTGTGTTTTTGATTGAACACAGTTGGGACTTCAGCACTGCACTCGGGAGGGAGTCCCACCTTGGAGAGCTGCCGGCCATTCAGATTGCCTGGCTGCTCTCCAGTCCCTTCCAGCACAGCACTGCAGTGGCTGGAAGAGGCATTGCGGGGGCTGTCTGGCACTGAATCCCTGGAACTGTCTGGCATTGGGTATTGGGAATCAGAAGACAGGGTAAAGTGGCAGGGGTCCCAGGGCTAGATGGGTAGGGAAGGCCTGGGATTGGGGAGGGTAGCGGGGGGGGGAGGTAGGTAGTGGGAATTGCGAGAGAGGTGATCAGGTTTTGGTGGATAGGCCAGTGCAGGGAGGGAGGTCTCGAGATCAATGGACCTTAAGGAAAGGCTGCCCCCAATCTGATGGGTGCCCTCCATCCCATTTCCCAGCCAAGATCCAACTAACGTTATTTACGCACTCCCCCCACCCCATGAGCTATCTGCACACCAGTCTAAAAAATGCGGCTGTGCGGGAAACGGCCAATAAATGTTTTCAGCTGGGTGGGGGTAAGTTTAATAAGGTCCAGAAAGGGATGCACACAGAGCCAAACAGATTGAGTCAAAGGAAAATGATTTCATGCAACAGAACAAGAGTACAGAGTAGTTACTCCACTGCAGGAGCCAGTTCATGGCCCTCTGGTTTTATACAGGATGTAGAAGGGTGCACCCCCCCTCTCAGTGGGGCAGTGTGTATACCCCCATGGTCCTTTGGAAATATCAATCCTCCAGTCTCGTAAGTGTGTCATGACCTGCTGAAGGTTTCATTAGTGTCCCATGGCCTGCTCGACCCCAGGTTATGACAGTAAGCTATTTTAAAAGATTAGGACGCGGGATTCTCCATTGCCTGACGCCGATATCGTAATCGGCGATTGGGCGCAGAATTCAGTCCGACGCTCAAAACGGGCTGGCGCCGGTTTAACGCCAGTCAGCCATGCTCCACGGAAGTGGTGTAAGCGCATCGTGTGCCACATGCCGTTGGAACGGCATTGGCGTGTCATTGGAAGACCTTCCCATGATGCTGCGCCCCTGACGAGTTCCTGACCATGTGGATGACCTGTACTCTGAGCGATCGGGGATCCGGCGAGGCGGCTGCGCACAGTGTCCAGCTCCACCACATTCGGCCGGGATCCATGCTGCTGGCCCGGGAGGCTTCTGCAAGGGCTGGGGGGACTGGTGGGGGGGGCGGCCAAGGGCCTATGAGGGGGTCGTGGATGGCGGTTTGGGTCCACGCAACGGCCGACGCCATGTTGAACGGCGTGACCTCTGCAGGCCGTCGCCGCGCACTTGCACGGCCACGGACCCTGTCATTCTCCAGCCATTAGGTGCCGCTAAAACAGAGAATCCAGCCATGGAGTATCTTACAGTTAATAGGAGTATCAGCAGCTCAGGCCAAAACTAGTCATGAAGTGGCCGGATGGAGTCCTTAAGGGGGCAAGGTCAGGCTTCCCGCCTAAGACTCTGCCCACCCACCAGCAAAAAATCACTACCTGGTCAGGTCAGACAGAAATCCCAAGGGAATACATGCAAATTCAACTCCCGTGATTGACACTTGGGAGGCTGACAAGCTGCAGCCGCATAAACACATTACACTCCCCACACGCACTCATCCCAGCCAACATTATGGCAGTGGTTGCGCTGGAGCATGTCTATCCCACTGATGGGTAATCTAGGGCTAGATGGCACCTGGGGGTCGGGGGGGGGGGGGGGGTAGCCTGCAGGGACACCCATATGACCCGTGGCTCTAAGTTTAGTGGCCAGTCATCGGCATGCGCAGCTGCATGGCGGCCTTTCAAGCTACAGCAATGGTGTTCAATGCCCACCCGCCCCACAGCCCACCTCTTGGCCACCCCCCACTGTGGTGATATGCATCACTGTAAATACACAAGGGGTTAATGTAAATACACGCAGACTAGATAGACACTAGAGGGAGCACCAGAGACATGACACAGACATTCAACCAAAAGGTCAGTAAGATAGGACACGACCAATGGGCATTCACAATACACACAGAGGTGACACTACCATAGGAGGGCATTACACCAAGCCATATAAAAGGACACAGCACACATGATCTTCCTCTTTCCAGTGCAGACTCTCAGTGAGTACACAGGGTTAATTTGGAACACATCACACCCACCACGTGGATTGTAGCAGACTGGTTCGTCTGAGTAGCTATAACAGGATTAACAGGATAGTCGAATCCAAGTAGGAGAATTGTTAACAGTTTCATAAACATGTTAAAGCTATCTCCAAGTCTGAACCTTCCTTTGCCAGAGTGCACATCAAGCAAGCAGCTTATGCTACGTCAAGAGCATAACAAAACACCCACTACTCCCCCCAAGCCTAGCAGAAGCCCCCCGGCCAGTGGCACAACTGTCAGCGAACTATGGTGATGTTTACTACTTTCCGTACCCCCTCTCTCTCTCTCTCAGAAGCCAGAGTGCGGGTTTCACGGGTTTTAAAGCACAAGTGAACCTCGCCGTTGGGAATTCACCCCAATGGAGGCGGAGAATCACGGAAGCCCCGGAGAATACTGGGCCAGGCCCACTAATGATATTCCAACAGCGCCTACTGTACATGTGTATCAGAACACACTGACGCCGCTGTCGAGGCACCGAGAATTAAGATTTGGCATGAAACCAGCGCCAGTCAGGATTTCTGCGTCAAAACCGATTATCCGCCCAATTGCGTTTCGCGATTCCGCCGTTGGCCGACGGAGAATCCCACCCAGGATGTGTGAGGAATTGATGCTTTCCTTCACATGTTGATGCACTTGGCAGTTTAAATCGGGAGTGACAGGTAAAATGTATTTTTCAGTGGCTATGAGGTTCCATGGTGTTGATGGGGTCACTCTGGTTGATTTACAAAGGGTAGTTAGAACAAAGCTTTTGGATTCAGCGGTTAAGCTGCAGTTGACTTTACCTGAAGGGGGGAGGAAGGTGGAGATGTTACAAGCGATAGCTCACCATTTCAATTTCCAGAGACACATTCTAAATTATTGGGCTCAGTTAAAACTAAATTACATGTCAAACAGTTGCAACATGATAAAGAACTGAGACTGCTTGAATTGGAATTAAAGAAAAATGATAAGGAGAGCGAGGAAAAAAAGGAGTGCGCAACAAGGGCAGTGGTAAAAGGAAAATAAACAAATTCTCAAATGGCAATTGAAATGAGGAAATTTGAGGTGGAAATGGAAAGATTAGCAAGGGAAGTAAAGGATTAGAAGAGAGAGAGAGAGAACATGAACTTCAAAAGTTGGCGTCAAAGGTAGCAGTTGAGGAAAGTTTAGAGGGAGGAGTAACGCCTCTTCATCAAAAGCCTTGTGGGGTTTGTTTGAATATATTCAAGCACTGCCAAAGTTTGACGAGAAATTGTGGAAGCCCCGCTTTCCGGTGCGGCGCGTCCCCGCCAGCAGCCGGATTCTCCATTCCCGCAGCCGGCCAATGGGGTTTCATTTGCGGACGCCTCACGCTGTCGGGAAACCCACGCCGTGGATGCCCTGCCGGCAGACCGAAGGATGCCACTGATGGAGAATTCCACTATTTATTTGTGAGTGTTTACTCATGTCTAAAGGTGGAGTAGGCAAGGAGGTTTAAATCTTCAGGGACACATCAGCGAGTTAATCTTTAATGGTGAGAGATAAGGAGATATGGGGTGGAATTCTCCGCTCCCCACGCGGCCTGGGAGAATCATGGGAGGGCCCCCCGACATTTTTTACGCCCCCCTGCGATTCTCCCCCCCCCCCCCCCCCCGGGGGCTCGGAAAAATCAGCGCTAGCCGTTTTTCACGGCGAACGGCGATTCTCCGAGCCCGATGGGCCGAGCGGCCGGCCCTTCACGCCCGTTTCAACACGACAGCAACCACACCTGGTGGCTGCATTCGTGAAACAGGCACCAGATGCCCGTTTGGGGCATCTTGGGGCCTGATTGGGATGGGAGCACCACGACTGTGCTCGGGAGGGGACAGGCCCGCGATCGGTGCCCACCGATCATCGGGCTAGCGTCCAAAACGGACGCACTCTTTCCCCTCCGCCGCCCGGCAAGATCAAGCCGCCACGTCTTGCCGGGCAGTTGAGGAGAAAGACGGCCACCGCGCATACACGGGTTTGTGCCGTCTGCGCGATGAAGTCATCCGCGCATGCGCGGGTTGGAACCGGCAACCCGCGCATGCGCGGATGACTTCACAAATGCACCGGACGCGCGTCATTCTCGGCGCGACGAGGTCACTGCCGAGAAAGATGGAGGCCCGCTCCTAGCCCCCCGGGTGGGGGTGAATTAGGTGCGGGGAGCGGGCTTCGAGGCCGTCGTGAACCTCGGCCGAGTTCACGACGGCCTTCACAAATTCGGCCCCTGCAGAGAATTCCGCCCATGGAGTTCAAAAGGAGTATTGCCAGAAAAGGTGGGAAAATGTAGAAAAACTGGTACAGTGGATAGCATTCCATTATGTAAGGTGAGGTTAGAGAGTCTGGTGAAAAGCAAAGTGGTGGTAGGAGTAGTAGAGAAATTACATTTTTCAGGGGTACAGTTTATCCTGGGTAATGACATAGCCGGATCACAGGAGGGAGTGATGCCTACTGGGTCTCCTCAGCTGCCCGGCAAGACGTGGCGGCTTGATCTTGCCGGGCGGCGGAGGGGAAAGAGTGCGTCCGTTTTGGACGCTGGCCCGACGATCGGTGGGCACCGATCGCGGGCCTGTCCCCTCCCGAGCACAGTCGTGGTGCTCCCGTCCCAATCAGGCCCCAAGATGCCCCAAACGGGCATCTGGCGCCTGTTTCATGAATGCAGCGACCAGGTGTGGTTGCTGCCGTGTTGAAACGGGCGTGAAGGGCCGGCCGCTCGGCCCATCGGGCTCGGAGAATCGCCGTTTGCCGTGATGCCTAGGGGCTGGTTTAGCTCACTTGGCTAAATCGCTGGCTTTTAAAGCAGGCCAGCAGCACGGTTCGATTCCCGTACCAGCCTCCCCGGACAGGCGCCAGAATGTGGCGACTAGGGGATTTTCACAGTAACTTCATTGAAGCCTACTCGTGACAATAAACGATTTTCATTTTTTTTTTCATTTTTCATACTGTGGTTGAAAAGCCGGTGGAAAGTCAAACAACTGAGGTGTTGGAAGAGACATATCCTGGGGTGTTTTCAGATTATGCTGCAACAAGATCACAAAGCCACAGATTGAGACAGGAGGAAAAGAAATCAAGGAGCAAAGGTGGGGAGGTTGAGGTTCAGTCATCAGAAACAATCTTCGACCAGATGGTTGATAAAGAAGCTGGAGGGTGAAGCTGATATCTTTACTTCAGGAAAACTGGTCTTCACTGTCAGGATGCCAGGCCTATCTACACCTGTCACTAATTCCAATTCAACAATCCAATACAGTTCACATGCCACATCTAAGTAGAGTTAGGAAAACATGTTAACTGCTTAGCTGTGCAGAGATTTTTGGAGAGAGTTCCTTTCAAGAGCAGATCTAGAACACTTTTGCTCAACCTAACAGCATTTGGCAAATATGATGTTCAACGTAAAATCCTATTACAGACTGCAAAACTACAGACAGGTCTGTCTCCTACCATTAATTACATCATTTGTATCCCAGTAATATCCATGACCTGCTTAGCTAGGACTTAGTACAATCCCTCACAAATTAGAGTCATAGTGGTCTGCAACACAGAAAAGGACTTCGGCCCATCGCAGTTGCGCCAGTCACCTAAGTATTTAAATCCCATTTTCCAGCATTTGGCCATAGCCCTGCATGCTTTGGCATTGCTGATGCACATCTAAATACTCTGTATATGTTGTGTGGGTCTCTGCCTCCATCACCATTTCAGGCACTGAGTTTCACACTCCCACACATCTGCTTGTGAAAAGGTTTTTCCTCACATCCCCTCTCAACCTCCTGACCCTTACTGTAAATCTCTGTCCCCTGGTCATTGATCCCTCCACCAAGACAGAAAAGTTTCTTCCTGTCCACTCTCTATCTATGCCCCACATAATTTTATTCAACTCAATCATGACCCCCTCAGTCTCCTCTGCTCCAAGGAAACCAACCCCAGTCTATCAAATCTTTCTTCATAGCTAAAACTCTCCAGCCCAGGCAACATTCTGGTAAATCTCCTCTGCACCCTTTCCAGTGCTATCACATCCCTCCTCTCGTGTAGATTCCAGAACTGCACACAATACTCCAGCTGCAGTCCAACCAATGTTTTATATATTCCCAGCATAGCCTCCCTGCTCTTAAACTTTCTGCCTTGGCTAATAAAGGCAAATAGACTATATGCCGTCTTAGCCACTGTATCTACCTGTCCTGCTACTTTAAGGGATCAGGGGACATGCATAGCAAGGTCCCTCTGATCCTCGGTGCTTCCAAGGGTCCTGCCATTCATCATGTATTCCCTCACCTTATTTTTCCTGCCATGTGCCTCACCTCATACTTAACCAGATTGAATTCCATTTGCCACTGATCAGCCCATCTGACCAGCTTGTGTATAACCTCCTGTAATCTATCCTCCTCACTCGTTACCACCCACCAATTTTATTATCACCCGCGAACTTGATAATCAAGCCTCCTACATCCAAGTCTAAATCATTTCTATAAACCACAAATGGTAAAAATCCACTGCGGGACCCCGTTGGACATAGGTTTCCAGTCAGAAAAACACCCCTCAACCATCACCTCTGATTCCTGCCACTCAGCCAATTCGGGATCCAATTTGTCTCCGATGTGGGAACTTATCAAAAGCTGAAGTCCAAGTAGACTACGTCAAATGTATTGCCCTCATCTACACATCTGGTCACCTCTTCAAAAAATTCAATCAAGTTGCTCAGACATGACTTCCCCTTAACATAACCATGCTGACTGTTCTCGATTAATCCCTGCCACTCCAAATGCAAATTAATCCTATCTCTCAGAATTGCTTGCTATAGTTTCCCCATCACTGAGGTTAGACTGACTGGTTTGTAGTTTTCTGGTTTATCCCTCCCTCCCTTCTTGAATAATGGTACCACATTGGTTATCCTCCAGTCCTCTGGCACCTCTCCTGTTGCCAGAGAGGAATTGAAAATTATTGCCAGTACTCCTGCTATTTCCTCCTTTGCCTCACTCAATAGCCTGGGATACATTTCATCTGGCCCTGGAGATTTATCTACTTTTAAGCCTGCCCGACCACTCAGAAAATCCTCTCTGTCTATGTTAATTTATTTAATTTTACCATGATTCTTGTCCCTGATTTCTATATCCACACCGGCTCTCTCACTAGTAAGCACTGACACAAAGCATTGATTTAGAACCCTACTGAACAAGGACACCATTCTCAGACTGCTTCACTGTGATGCCAACTGCAAGGACACCATTCCCAGACTGCTTCACTGTGATACTGACTGCAAGGACACCATTCCCAAACCCCTTCACCATGACTCTGACTGTGAGGGCACCTTTCCCAGACTGCTTCACTGTGATGCTGACTGCAAGGACACCGTTCCCAAACCCCTTCACTGCGACTCTGACTGTGAGGGCACCTTTCCCAGACTGCTTCACTGTGATACTGACTGCAAGGACACCGTTCCCAAACCCCTTCACTGCGACTCTGACTGTGAGGGCACCTTTCCCAGACTGCTTCACTGTGATGGTGACTGCAAGGACACCGTTCCCAAACCCCTTCACCGCTACTCTGACTGTGAGGGCACCTTTCCCAGACTGCTTCACTCTGATGCTAACTGCAAGGACACCGTTCCCAAACCCCTTCACCACGACTCTGACTGTGAGGGCACCTTTCCCAGACTGCTTCACTGTGATGCTGACTGCAAGGACACCGTTCCCAAACCCCTTCACCGCTACTCTGACTGTGAGGGCACCTTTCCCAGACTGCTTCACTGTGATGCTGACTGCAAGGACACCGTTCCCAAACCCCTTCACCGTGACTCTGACTGTGAGGGCACCTTTCCCAGACTGCTTCACTCTGATGCTAACTGCAAGGACACCATTCTCAGACTGATACTGACTGCAAGGACACCGTTCCTGACTGCTTCACTGTGAGAACTCCATTCCCAGACTACTTCACTGCGATGCTGAATGATTGATTGATATTTATTGTCACATGTACCAAAGTACAGTGAAAAGTATTTTTTTGCAGCCAAGGGAACGTACACAGTACGTACGTAGTAGACAAAAGAATGATTGACAGAGTACATTGACAAATGGTACATAAACAAATTGGACTCCGTTTCTAGACTGCTTCACTGCTGACTGTGAGGACACCGTTCCTATCTACATTCCAAAGAACCATCCAAAATAAACCATATTCCATCAGCCATCTATCTGTAACCAAGTACGTTGTTGGAATGAATGATCACCCCACTTTTTTATGACACCTATTAGACCTTTAGCAGACATACTCCTGGTATGTATTTTAAACCAGGGTTTTTGATAACATTACTGCCACAAATATGAAATATATCAGTTTCTAACATTCATCACATCGCTCCTGGGCTGAAGTATCCTTTCCTCACAATTTTACAAGTAGAAAAATTGTTTGGGGTTCTTGTCCCGTATTCGAACAGAAGTTGGCACCTGGTCCTGTATCCTAACTGAATAGAGTGTCAGCCAAGAGGGCTGCTTTGAGCTGCATGTTGTTGCATGGAGCAAGGAGCTGTTGGGTGGGATTCTCCGAGCCCGCTCTGGGTTCACGGGGTCCAAGCCCATGATCAGGGGCATCCGATCTGCAGGCGGGCGTGATCTGGAGGGGGCCTATCTCCTTCCACGCGGCCTGCTGTAAAGTTCCCTGTTGCTCTGCGCCGGCACGGAGATGACAACCACATGCAGCTCTCCGTCGCCATGCTAGCTCCATGAACAGCAGTGAATTGCTGGGCCAGGAGGCCGTTGACACCACTCCGGTGTTTACGCCGGCGTCAACACGTGGCTGGTGAATCCCGGCCGTGATGTCTGACTTGTGCCTTTGCCTTGTTAGCTGTTTTCAGTCAGCGCATTCCTATTGTTCCGTGAGCAGAGAGATCCCCAAAGATCAGCTCGGATTTCCACCCCTGAGCTCTCTTCACCCACTCCTGTTTCAATGAGTGCCAGTCTGGATAACCTGACATCAGGGCCAAAGACAGTGCTGGCCTCTACCCTGCGGCACTCTCTGACCTCCTCCTGACACTCACGATCTAACACGTGAAGAACACACACTACTTAGAATAGAATCCCGACAGTGCCATTCGGCCCATCGGATCTGCACCAACCCTTTAAAAGAGCACGCCGCCTTGGCCCTTCTCTGCACTATCCCTGTAACCCCACCCGACCTTTGGACACTTAAGGGGCAATTTAGATTGGTCAATCCACCATACCAGCACATTTTTGGACTGTGGGAGGAAACCGGAGAACCCTGAGGGAACCCACGCAGACACGGAGAGAATGAGCAAACTCGACACAGTCACCCGAGGTCAGAATAAAACGTGGGTCCCTGGTGTTGTGAGAAAGCAGCGCTAACCACCATGCCACTATGCCGAATGTGGTACTGGAGGCTATCGGCACACATGAAACTGGAGCACACTGTAAGCTAGATCCGGAAGAAGGCGAAGGGAAAAACACACGTAAAAAGCCTTACCTGTTTTGAAAATTATCTCGGTCAAGAATGAAGATTAAATTTGTGGTGTGGAGGGTGGGGTTGTGTAGAGGAATCTCTAAGCCCACTATATCTCTCACTAGGTTCCTGTCTCCATCACATTGTTTTGTTTCAAAAGTGGAATTAAACTGACACTGTTAAACTGCATCTCTTCTCATGTATGAGTAAATCCCACACTGTTGTACGAGATGTCTGGGATTTGGCCTCTTGCCAAGACCAATGTCAATTCCTCCTCTGATTATAACCTTTTGTTTTCTTTCCCCCCTCTCTGCTGAAAGGAAATAATGGAACGTAGAATGAGAACAAGACGCGTGAGACAGCAGACACAGGCTAGGCCGCAGTTCTGTTGTCACACACATGCATAGGGTCAGAGGTCACCCTTGCCTCTTGTTAAATTATTCTGCAAGAGACATCTTTAGGCATTGAAATATAAAAGAAAATAAACCAGGCTGCACTGACCCAGGCTTTGGGCGGTTCTGCAACCTGCGTCTGAGCACACACAGTGGATATTGCAGAGCTGTTTAACCATGTAGGGCATCATAATCTAGCCTGACCCTCTTAACATTTGACACTTTTACTCGTCGACCTCCCAAATGTGTCACTGGACACCCGAGAGGGTGAGGAACTTCATTTTTCCAGAGCACTGAGGTACTGAGAACCTCAACAGCTGCCCCAAGTGAGATATGATACCTGAACGCGCACCACAGATCAAACTTGGTAATCATTCTGTATCAGTGACTTTACCCAGAAACGCAACCAGGAGTTCAACACCAATGAAGTGACGGGTGCCTGAGGGTAATGAAGAAAAGCACATTTGCACAGTGAAGCCAATACAGTGTGTTTTATATCTCAGCATTGGAGTGGCCACCACTATCATTCCCGATGCAAGACAACATAACACAGATTTCTGTCAGTCGGGAAAGTTAGTGGCCGTCTGGGTCAATTAGTCCTTGTCCATTCAACTGAGGTACTTAGAAAGAAGACAGTTAAGATTTGGGATTACACAGTGTACTTCAAAATGGCAGTAAAATCAAACAAACATCAAGGTCTAGTTTCCGATGGGTTTCCGATCACAATAATGAACACTCAACATCATGAGACATTGAACACTCACTTTCACTGGAATCCATAGCATCGCTTCAGTGTAGAAGGAGACTTTCTGCCCATCGAGTCTGCACTGACCCTCCGAAAGAGCACTCAATCTAGGCCCTCACCCATGCCCTATCCACATTATCCCATGCATTGATAGGGGCTAACCAACCTGCACATCTTTGTCTCTAAGGGGCAATTAAGCATGGCCAAACCACCGAAACTGCCATCAGAGATAATTGCATCAGTTGTCTGTGCAAGAAAACGGCAGTCTAAAATCATAGCCTGTATTGTTACCATCTCCTAAATAAAGCACTACGTTATGGTTGAACCTCCAAGGCCTACAGACTCACTCTTCAATCCAACACAACAATATCACTAGAAATTGAACATTCATCATCACTGGGTATTGTACACTCACTAACACTGGTCATGGAACACTATCACTGTATATTGAACACTCACCATCACTGGGCATTGAACACTCACCATCACTGGGCATTGAACACTCACCATCACTGGACAATGAACACTCACCATCACTGGATATTGAACACTCATTATCACTGGACATTAAACACTCACCATCACTGTATATTAAACACTCACCATCACTGGGCATTGAACACTCACCATCACTGGAGAATGAACACTCACCATCACTGGATATTGAACACTCACCATCACTGGACATTAAACACTCACCATCACTGGACATTAAACACTCACCATCACTGGACATTAAACACTCACTATCACTGGACATTAAACACTCACCATCACTGGACATTAAACACTCACCATCACTGGACATTAAACACTCACTATCACTGGACATTAAACACTCACCATCACTGGACATTGAACACTCACCATCACTGGACAATGAACACTCACCATCACTGGACATTAAACACTCACCATCACTGGACATTAAACACTCACTATCATTGAGTTTTCTTCTGGTTAGAAGGAGGGCTATTGCAGGTGATCAGCTGATTCCCCATCCTCCTCGCCCACCGATGTTCACATTGAACCTTTTTCCAGCCACGTTTCTCTGGACTGTAATCAAGTTGACTTCTGCACTCCTGATCCAAGGGAAAATGGGAGCCACATGGGACACAGGCCCCTGAAATTTGTCACCATTATTCAAGACTATCCCCCATACACCCCCCTCCACAACAAGTTAAAATGTGAATCTGGGACCTTCTAGCCAGTATGACTCAAGTATTGAACTGATGAACATTTAACACTAAACCTCTCAAATTGTTATGATTCACTCTTTCATCAATATGTTCAATGACATGCATTAACATTAAGAGTCACAGCACCACAGGCTGGCTTTATATGTATTTGTTTTCTTGTATTCAGTGTTCACAAGTTGATGAATAAATTCTACAATACTTTCGAAATTGATCTTTCACTGTTGGACCCGTGTTTGATATCAGCCCACATTGTTCATGGTCGTTTGCACAGACCCCCAGAACAATTGTCTCCAATTTGATATCAATTAATACTGTTACTGAAAAAAGACATAATATGGTCACACAATACTAAAAACGCATTACAGATGGAACAGTAAAGAGTAACAAGGCTGTAAGCTTTGAGGGAAGTATGGAAAAGTTTAAATAATATAATCCAGAATTAGGTTAGGAAGGAACCCCATCAAAGTATTTGAAATGGAAGAATAATGATAGATTATTGCATTAATATAAATCAGTGGAGATCAATTGCAATTCTGATCAAATTCATTTGAAACATGTAAAAGAGGAGCGAATGTACCCAAAGGGTAACAAATGTTTGGAATAATGTTCCAGACAAATGTCATGGGAAGGATGATCAGCTGGATGCCAAAGTAAAGTGTTGAGATGAGAGTGATGCACTTTGCTAAGAGAATTAGGGTAATGTTGGAGAGGTATCCATTGGAGAGTTTCGGTACCAGAAGATTGGATTGGATTGGGTTGGATTTGTTTATTGTCACGTGTACCGAGGTACAGTGAAAAGTATTTTTCTGCAAGCAGCTCAACAGATCATTCAGTACATGGAAGAAAAGGGAATTAAACAAAATTCAAGAAAATACATGAGAATACATAATAGGGCAACACAAGATATACAATGTAACTACATAAGCATTGGCATCAGTTGAAGCATACCGGGTGTAGTGTTAATGAGGTCAGTCAATAAGAGGGTCATTTAGGAGTCTGGTGACAGTGGGGAAGAAGCTGATTTTGAGTCTGTTCGTGCGCGTTCTCAGACTTCTGTATCTCCTGCCCGATGGAAGAAGTTGGAAAAGTGAGTAAGCCGGATGGGAGGGATCCTTGATTATGCTGCCTGCTTTCCCCCGGCAGCGGGAGGTGTAGATGGAGTCCATGGATGGGAGGCAGGTTTGTGTGATGGAGTGGGCGGTATTCACGACTCTCTGAAGTTCCTTGCGGTCCTGGGCCAAGCAGTTGCCATACCAGGCTGTGATGCAGCCCGATAGGATGCTTTCTATAGTGCATCTGTAAGAGTTGGTAAGGGTTAATGTGGACATGTTGAATTTCTAGAGTATCCTGAGGAAGTATAGGCGCTGTTGTGCTTTCTTGGTGATTGCGTCGACATGAGTGGACCAGGACAGATTTTTGGTGATGTGCACCCCTAGGAATTTGAAACTGCTAACCATCTCCACCTCGGCCCCGTTGATGCTGACAGGGGTGTGTACAGTACTTTGCTTCCTGAAGTCGATGACCAGCTCTTTAGTTTTGCTGGCATTGAGGGAGAGATTGTTGTCGTTACACCACTCCACTAGGTTCTCTATCTCCCTCCTGTATTCGGACTTGTCATTATTCGAGATCCGGCCCACTATGGTCGTATTGTCAGCAGACTTGTAGATGGAGTTGTAGACCAAGTTTTGCCACGCAGTCGTGTGTGTACAGGGAGTAGAGTAGGGGGCTAAGTACGCAGCCTTGCGGGGCACCGGTATTGAGGACTATTGTGGAGGAGGTGTTGGTGTTCATTCTTACTGATTGTGGTCTGTTGGTCAGAAAGTCAAGGATCCAGTTGCAGAGTGGAGAGGCAAGTCCTAGGTTTTGGAGCTTTGATATGAGCTTGGCTGGGATTGTGGTGTTGAAGGCGGAGCTGTAGTCAATGGGGCTTGATGAGAAAGTTAGGATACAGTGTGGGCTTCAATTGGAGTAGTCATAGAATCATAGAATTTACAGTGCAGAAGGAGGCCATTCTGCCCAGCGAGTCTGCACCGGCCCTCAGAAAGATCACCCTACGTAAGCCCACATCTCCACCCTATCCCCTCACGCCCACCCTATCCCCATAACCCCACCTAACCCAATCTTTTTTTTGGACACTAAGGGCAATTTAGCATAGCCAATCCACCTAACCTGCACATCTTTGGACTGTGGGAGGAAACCGGAGCACCCGGAGGAAACCCATGCAGACACGAGGAGAACGTGCAGACTCCGCACAGACAATGACCCAAGCCGGGAATCAAACCTGGGACCCTGGAGTTATGAAACAACTGTACTAACCACTGTGCTACCGTGCTACCCTAATGGTTGAGCTTTAGAAGATTTATGCCTATTGTTGAATAGATTTCACATGAGTCTTATGTGCTTAGCACTAAGGCATATTGTTGGGGCAAAGTGGAGGAAACTTTACTTTGCACCTAACTTTGCTATACTGGACCTCACTCATTGTGATGTGCTTAAAATTCACAAAAAAAAATGAAGTAAAAGAAGTACAAAAATGAGACATTTAATAACTCTCAACAAAGATTTAAAGAATGATTCTTTGAGAAGTATATCTCACCCAAAGCTGAATAAAGAAATTGAAAGAGACACTGTACTAATATGCAAGTATAAGTGGTAGATCAGAAGATCGGGAGATTTTGATAACCAGTAAAAATGACTAAAAAAATAATAGAGGGAGGAAGATGAGTATGAGAAAAAGCTAGTTAGCTTGATACAAACAAACAATAAGAGTTTTTCCAAGCAGTTAAATAGAAAATGAATAACTAAATCAAATGTTGGTCCTCTGGAGAGTGAATCAGAGGAATTGATCATGGAAAACAAGATGGCGGAAGCATTGAAAGGGTATTTTGTGTCTGACTTCATTGGGCAAGAGTTTTAAAATTTTCCAAATGAAAAATTTCTAAATGTACTTGACAATCAAGAGGTGAATGGGAGGGAGGAACCTAAAGCAATTGCCGTCACCATGAAAAAGGTGCTGGGAAAGGCTGATGAGTCACCAGGGCCTGATCGCCTGCATGCTGGAAACAGGAAGCGGGAACAGCGCTGCAATCCACCATGCACTCCCGGCAGTATGTCACCACCCATGATCAAGGTGGTAAATGTTCACTGAATGGGCATCGCCTTTCTTTGTGAGTCTGATTCTGATTCGGCAAAACGGTTTTGGTTTTTGCACGAGACTGCTCCAGATTTGTTTTAAATCCTGGTTTGAAAGACAAGCAGACACTCTGGCTACAGAAAGGATAATTAAAGCATTGTAAAAGTAAGATCATAATTCATTCCAACCATGTATATTGTTTACTGAAGTAGGGCTGATGGAATTTTGTTAATAGAAAGAAGGTTCCCTGGAGAGTTGATGGTTAGAATCATTGTGCCTAGCTGTAGATAGAGATAATGTAGTTAATGGGAGGAGCCAGGGGCTGAAGCAGTCAGGTGTTAAGTTTCAGTTTAGATATTGCTGTGAACAGAACAGGAGCATTTTGCCAAATGCTGGGAAATTAAATGCTGGGTAGTTTGATACAGGCAAGAATCTATAGGCTGTTTCCTGAATTATCTCTCTCTCCCAAAGCAGTTTATCCAAAACATCTCTATACAGCAAGTATTCCTGTGTTTGCTAACTATATTTAAAAGTGGGTTTTGATCTGAGATGGGTTTTGCATGATTGTAGTAAAAAGATCCAGGATGCGATTCTCCGACCTCCACGCCGGGTGAGAGAATCGCAGGAGTGCCGGGCAAATCACGCCACGCCCACCTGGCACCCGCACGCGATTCTCCCACCCCACTCCCAAAATGGCTCCTCGCGTTTTGTGACAGGCCGCTCGGGGAATCGCCGCTCGATTCTCTGGCCCGGATGGGCCGAGCGGCATGCCGAACCCGACTGGTTCACGCCGGCACCAACTACACCTGGTCATTGCCAGCGTGAACATCGCGCGACCGCTGCATGTGGGGCCTGTGCGGGGCGGAGGGAGGATTGAGCACCAGGGGCATGCTCAGGAGGGGTCTAGCCCGCGATCGGTGCCCACCGATCGTCGGGCCGGCATCTCTAAAAGACGCGCTCTTTTCCCTCCGCCGTCCCGCAAGATCAATCCTCCATGTCTTGCGGGGCAGCGGAGGGGAAGACGGCAACCGCGCATGCGCGGGTTGGCGCCGGCCAACCTGCGATTGCGTGGATGACGTCATTTAGGCGCCGCCGGCCACGTCATTCAGGCCGCGCCGCTTTGACGCAAGCGTCAAGGCCCAGCGCTTGGGATTGACGCGATGACGCTCCTAGCCCCCCCCGGGGGGGGGGGGGGGGGGGGAGAATAGGGGGCGAGGAGCGGCCTCCGACGCCGGAGTGAAACACTCCGGGTTTCACTCTGGCATCGGAAGTTTGTCTCCCTTTGGGAGAATTTCGCCCACAGTGTTTCATTTTATTGTTAAGCATTGTTTAACTAGGACGGCACGATAGCGCAGTGGTTAGCATTGCTGCCTTAAGGAGCTGAGGACCCGAGTTTGAACCCGGCCCCCAGTCACTGTCTGTGTGGAGTTTGCACATACTCCTCGTGTCTGCATGGATTTCACCCCCACAACCCAAAAAGATGTGCAGGGGAGGTGAATTGGCCACACTAAATTGCCCCTTAATTAGAATTGGGTACGCTAAATTTCTTTTTAAATGCATTGTACAACTTATTTCTTGCATGATGTTAAAGTTAGTTTAAGACGGTGTTCGTAATGAAGTTTGTTTCCTATTTGTGCATGGAATCACTCCTGGAGCGGGGTAACCTTTCCTCATAGTCCTACAAATTAACTGGAATATTTGGGTTTCTATCCGGTACCTTAGCAATGTTGGGGTCTGGTCCGGGATGGTAATACTGGGATGGAGAAACGTTGAACAGGTTGGGCCTTTAAAAGAATGAGAGATGATCTTACTGTAAAAAGGACGATCCTGAAAGGACGGGACAGAGTAGATACTGGGGGAATGTTTATCCTTGTGGCGGAGACTGTGTAAGAGTAAGAGTCCTCCCTTTTAAGGTGGAGGTGAGGGTATATTTTCTCTCTCTCAGAGGATGGTTGGTCTGTGGAATTCTCTTCCCCAGAGAACAGTGGAGGCTGCGTCATTGAATTTATTCAAAGCTGGGTTAGACAGATTTCTGAGAGACGGGGGGGCGGGGGGGAGGGGGGGGGGGTGGGGGCAAGGATTATCGGGGTGTGAGGGGAGGGTGGGGGCCGCAGACAGGGAAATGGACTTGACACCACAACCAGAGCAGCCATGATCTTGTTGAACGGCAGGGCAGGCTCGAAGGGCCGAATGGCCTACTCCTGCTCCTACGTTCTATGTTGCTATGTTCCTGGGAAAAAAAACTAGATAATATCTGACCATTACAGCCCTTCATTCCAATGGAAAGCATCACAGAAATTCTCTGTCAAGTTCCACAAATTGATAGTCTAGTACCGAGTCTCTATTAATTGAATATCCACAATCAGTGTGCGCAACGTTATGTCAAGCAGGTCTTTCATTTAACATTAGCCTCCCGTGTTGTGAGGTGCTAATGAATTGTCAGCCTGCGTTCTCGAGAATAATTCAGTATTTACTGAGTTAATAGGATTCCAGATAGAAATCATGTGTTGAACAAACCTTGTGCGTGCATCTGCTTGTAGTAGCTGTATTTCATACATAAAAATGTTCTCTGGGTGATAGATAGGATTCTTATCTATGGATAGTAGCAGACAAATTCAGTCCGATGTGCTACATGCAATTGTTTGTTGAGACAGATATTACGAGGCTCTCAGAGATGAACACCCGATTGAATCTATCTGTCAGTGGACATGGGGTTCTGGGTATAAAACACAAATGTCAGAGTGTGATTTATAATGCAAATAGTGAAACCTTTACGGCGCCACAATCGCTCGCAGATATATCATGCAGTCCTTCCTCTCCAATCTTCTCCCCTTTCCTTCCCTGCCTTGTGGCTTTCCCAGGCATCAACTCCGCTTTCAAAAACCCATGACCAATTGGCCACATGTGAGTCTGGGTGCTAACTGTCAGCCTCTTATTCTCGCGGATGGACAGTCGCTGCCTCCCTTCAACCCTCATCGGGACTGTTTCATCCATTCATCACTCGGATGAAAGGTGAAAACGTGACCCCCTTTCTGCTTTCTCAGCTGGATGTAAAAGATCTTATGATAATAATAATCTTTATTGTCACAAGTAGGCTTACACTAACACTGCTAATAAGTTACTGTGAAAATCCCCTAGACGCCACACCTCGGCGCCTGTTTGGGTACACGGAGGGAGTATTCAGAATGTCCAATTCACTTAACAAGCACGTCTTTCGGGACTTAGAACATAGAACATAGAACAGTACAGCACAGAACAGGCCCTTCGGCCCTCGATGTTGTGCCGAGCAATGATCACCCTACTCAAACCCACGTATCCACCCCATACCCGTAACCCAACAACTCCCCTTCCCCCTTAACCTTACTATTAGGACACTACGGGCAATTTAGCATGGCCAATCCACCTAACCCACACATCTTTGGACTGTGGGAGGAAACCGGAGCACCCGGAGGAAGCCCACGCACACACGGGGAGGACGTGCAGACTCCAAACAGACAGTGACCCAGCCGGGAATCGAACATGGGACCCTGGAGCTGTGAAGCATTTATGCTAACCACCATGCTACCGTGCTGCCCTAACTTGTGGGCAGAAAGCGGAGCACCCGGAGGAAACCCACGCAGACACGGAGAGAACATGCAGACTCCGCACAGACAGTGACCCAAGCCAGGAATCGAACCCATGTCCCTGGCGCTGTGAAGCAACAGTGCTAACCACTGTGCTACCGTGCCGCCCACCACTGTGTTGAAGAAGAGCAGGGGCGTTCTCCCTGATAACCTGTCCCTGTCAGCCCAACATCACAAATACAGATTATCTGATCATTATCATGATGCTTTTTTGCTTAAGCTTATAAACTGATGGCCAAATTTCCCTTGCTGCTTTAGTATCCGAACTTGGAAAGTATTGCCATAAAGCACTTTGGGATGTTCCATTGTGAAGGCTTTAAGCAAATACAAGTTCTTTCTTACTTTATCATTAGGGGGGACTCATTAGCAATCACAAGGTTGGACCCGAGGTATATTTTACCCCTTCACAGCCCCCAGAACACTGACTGCCACAAACAGTAGTGAGTAAACATTTCAATGGCTGTTTTCTTTTTTCTGGTCATGAAAAACGTACACTTCATCCGTGATATGGAAGGAGATGTTATAAATAAGTACATATGGCATAGCTAGTGCTCATCAGGGATAATGGTTTGGAGACCAGTGTGCCTCCATCTCATCTTCTATTCATTATTCTTGAAAATCGGCCTGACTCCCATGCAGTTTCCCGTGATATGAAACTTGTTCAAAAAGAAAGACGCACATTTTCGAAAGCATCTTTCACAACCTCAGGATGTCACGATTTACACCACAAAAATCAAATACATTTGACGTATAGCTATTGTTCTAATTTGCATAGAGCAAGGCCCAACAAACAGCATTGTGATAATAACTGGGAAATTCTCATTTAATGCCATTTGCTAATTGCCAAATATTGGCAATGACTTTCTTGTACTTTGAGATCTTTTCTTCCCAACTGAGGGAGCAGACCAGGCCTCAAATCACCTTTGAAAGAGCAACACCCCCTCCATACGCATCACCCTCTGGAGGTGAGGCTTAAACCCATAAGCTTCTTCAGCCTCAGAGACGAAAGTGCCACGGTTAACCTTTCATCCAGGACACAGCCCCAAGGGAGACTAAGTAAGGGAAATTATCGTCTTCTTCATGGATGGGCAACAAAAGATGGAAAAAGCTCATGACAAGACAAAGATGTAATTAACACAATTGACGAAGGCCTCCCTTGAGGTGTCCAGCTGGAGTGTGTCCCAGACCTGTATCTGAACAAATGCACACTTGTGCAAACTACTGCGCTTCAGGTCCTCAAAATGAGAAAAGGAGTTAAGGGCGGACAGCTGGACCAGAAAAAGCAGCTTGACTCCCATGCCAAGCTCAACTCTGCGAATTTGTTCTTCCATTCCTGAGACTAGGAATTCTGTTTCAAATTTCAACTCAGCTCCCTTATGGTGGAGAGGGCAGGGGGGGATGAGAGGACACGAGGGTTCCACTGTAGAAACAGGGGAGGGATTCT
Source organism: Scyliorhinus canicula (assembly GCF_902713615.1). Classification (NCBI taxonomy): domain Eukaryota; kingdom Metazoa; phylum Chordata; class Chondrichthyes; order Carcharhiniformes; family Scyliorhinidae; genus Scyliorhinus; species Scyliorhinus canicula. The sequence goes on along the minus strand of NC_052158.1, from coordinate 63,817,506 downwards.
GCGGGAACCGGCGGGGCGGGCACCTCCGGCGCGAAGGAGTGGCGTGAACCACTCCGGCGTCGGGCCGCCCCGAAAGTGCGGAATCCTCCGCTCCTTCAGGGGCTAGGCCGGCGCCGGAGTGGTTTGCGCCTCGCCGGCCGGCGTGGAAGGGGCTTGGCGCCACGCCAACCGGCGGCGAAGGGCCTCCACCGGCTGGCGTGAGTTAGCGCATGCGCGGGAGCGCCAGCGTGTGCTGGCGTCATCCCAACGCATGCGCGGGGGTTTCATCTCCGCGTGAGCCATCGCGGAGGCTGGCATCAGCCGACGCAGAGGAATAGAGTGTCCCCACCGCACAGGCCCGCCCGCGGATTGGTGGGCCCCGACCGCAGGCCAAGCCACCGTGGGGGAACCCCCCCCGGGGCCAGATTTCCCCCCGCGCCCCCCGAGGACCCCAGAGGCTGCCCACGGAGCCAGTCCCGCCGGTAAGTACCTACTCTTAATTTACAACGGTGGGACCCGCTGAAAACGGGTGGCCACTCGGCCCATCATGGGGCAGAGAATCGCTGGGGGGGGGGGGGAGCGCTGCTAGCCCCCGTCAAATCCCTGGCATCGGAGAATTTGGCAGCCGGCAGGGGCCGGATTCACGCCCCCCCCCCCCCCCCCAGCGATTCTCCGACCCGGCGGGGGGGGGGTCGGAAAAATCCCGTGCCAGGTGTTTCAGCTGAACCAGTCCACGTTGATGTTTGCCCTCAAAATGAGTCAATTTCTCTCACTACATTGACCTACCCTGGTCCCATAATCCCTTCAGGCCCCTTTTCCTTCCTCCTCCTATTCAATCTAATCTTCAATGTTGATATGATTTCCACCTGGGCCATGAACCAAAGAAGACACAGGGAGGTATACTGTTTTCTTTCATAAATTTAGAGTACCCAATTATTTTGTTCCAATTAAGGGGCAATTTATCGTGGCCAATCCACCTACTCTGCACATCTTTGGGTTGTGGGGGTGAGACCCACGCAGACATGGGAGAATGTGCAAACCCCACACAGACAGTGACCCGTGGCCGGAATCGAACCCGGCTCCTCGGCGCTGTGAGGCAACAGTGCTAACCACTGAGCCACCATGCCGCCCGGAGTGGTATTCTATGAGCTAGATTATCCAAGACCTGGCCTGAAACAGGCCATCGAGTTTCCCACAATCTATCTCCAGCCTATTTCCCACACATGGCATTAACATATTCATCATCATCAAGGTCATTCAACATGGTCAATTTGAGAGTTCACCTGCGTTGTGCCATTTCTGCAAGGGAGTTTTCCTCCCTAGCTTGATCAATATTTATACCATAAGACTATAAGAAATAAGAGCAGGAGGAGGCCATTCAGCCCTTCGAGCCTGTTCCATCATTTAATAAGATCATTGCTCATATAGCACTCACTTTCCTGCCTTCTCTCCATAATCCTTAATTCTCCAACTGATTAAAAATCTCTCAATCTCAGCCTTGAAAATGTTCAAGGACAGCCTCTGCAGCTTCCTGGGGTAAAGAATTCCAAAGACTCGCCACTCTTTGAGAAAATAAATTCTTCCTCAAATCTGCCTTAAATGAGCACACCCTTATTCTGTGACTGTGCCCTCTTGTCCTGCACTCTCTCATGAGTGGAGACAACCTCCCAACATTTACCCTGTCTAACCCCCTAAGAATCTTATATGTTTCAATCATATCACCTCTCATTCTTCTGAACTCCGAGGAGTACCGACCTAACTTGTATACTCTTTCCTCATATGACATTCATATGACTCATATGACATTCATGTAAAAAGCCCCTAGTCGGCACATTCTGGCGCCTTCCTGTACCAGCCTTCCCGTACCAGCCTCCCCAAACAGGCGGCGGAATGTGGCGACTAGGGGCTTTTCACAGTAACTTCATTTGAAGCCTACTTGTGACAATAAGCGATTTATTTCATTTCGTTTCATTCCCTCCACACCCGGAATCATCCTAGTAAACCTCTTCTGTACTGCCCCCAATTATAATATATCTTTCCTTAAATAAGGGGACCAAAACTGTACACAGTATTCTAAATAACGCCGCACTCATACCTGGTACAGTTGCAGCAACACCTCTTTACTTTTATACCCCAGCACCTTTAAAATAAAAGCCAGCATTCATAGAATCATAGAATTTACAGTGCCATTCAGCCCATCAAGTCTGCACCAGCCCTTAAAAAGAGCACCCTACCCAAGCCCACACCTCCACCCTCCCTATAACCCAGTAACCCCACCCTACCTTTTGGAACACTAAAGGCAATTTAGTATGGCCAATCCACCTAACCGGCACATCTTTGGACTGTGGGAGGAAACCGGAGCACCCGGAGGAAACCCACGCAGACATGGGGAGAACATGCAGACTCCGCACAGACGGTGGCCCAAGCCGGGCATCGAACCTGGGACCCTGCAGCTTTGAAGCAACTGTGCTAACCACTATGCTACCATGCTGCCCATTTGCCTTTCCTATTACATTCTGCACCTGTATTATGCAAGCTTTCTGGGTTTCATTCCCCTTTGTGCTACAGTTTTCTGCAGTCTCTCTCTCCATTTAAATATTAATACGCCTTCTCATCCTTCCTTCCAAAATGAACAATCTCATTTCCCTACATTGGATTCCATTTGTCAATTTTCTGTCCACTGAACCTGTCAATATCTCTTATGTAAACCATTTATAAACTAAACTCAAGTTGGCATAGTCTCAGATGACCATAGGTTGCTTTCCATTTTGAGGGGGAGAGCTGACTGATGGTGATCTAACCTGAGGATCACCACATCTCAGGTGAAGGACAAAGCTGAATTGTATAGGAATTGAACCTGCGCTGTTGGCCTCGCTCTGCATCATGAACCAGCTGTCCAGTCAAATGTGAAATAAACCGGCCCCTATTTATATTTTGCCTCCTTCCCTTTTTGAATAAGAGTATCACATTGGCAGCTTCCCAATCCTTTGGCACAGTTCAAGAATACAAAGATTTTTGGAAGAATTTTTCCTCAACCAATACCTGAAAGAAATGTTCTGGCCATTATCACATTGTTGTTTTGGGAGTTGGTTGAGCAGATTGGCTGCCGCGTTTCCTACTTTACAACAGAGTCTATACTTCGAAATATACTTTATTGGGATGTCCTGAGGTTGTGAAAGGCCTTGTGCCAGTACAACTCTTTATTTCTGCACTCAATGAATTCTTCAAGTTCGTCAACCCAAATTCTACTTGAAACATGGAAACATAGAAAATAGAAGCAGGAGGCGGCCATTTGGCCCATCAAGCCTGCTCCGCCATTAATTATGATCATGGATGGTCACCAATACTCTGATCCCACCTTCTCCCCATATTGCTTAATCCCTTTGGCCCCAAGAGCTATATCTAATTCCTTCTTGAAATTACACAACGCTTTGGCCTCAACTTCTTTCTGTGGTAGCCAATTCCACAGATTCACCACTGCCTGGGTGAAGAAATTTCTCCTCACCTCAGTTCTAAAAGGTTTACACCTTATCCTCAAACGATGACCCCTAATTTGGACTCCCCCACCATAGGGAACTTTCTTTCTGAATCAACCCTGTCTAATCCTGTTCGAATTTTGTAAGTCTCTGTGAGATCCTCTCTCACTTTTCTAAACTCCAATGAAAATAATGCTAATCAACGAATTCTCTCCTCATAGACAGTCCTGCCATCCCAGGAATCATGCTGGGAAACCTTTGCTGCACTCCCTCCATAGCAAGAACACTTTTCCTCAGATAAGGACACCAAAACTGCACACAATACTCCAGGTGTTGCCTCACCAATGCCCTCTACAATTGCAGTAAAACATCTCTAATCCTATACTCAAATCCTCTCGCTATGAAGGCGAACATTCCATTTGCATTCTTTACTGCCTGTTGTACCTGTGTGCTTACTTTCAGCGACTGATGCACAAGGACACCAAGGTCTCGCTGAGTATCAACACCCCCCCCCCCCCTCCCCCCCCCCACACACACAACTCTGCATCATCTGCAAATTTGGAGGTCTTAGCTGGATTCTCCGTTTCTGAGACGAAGTGCTGACGTCGATGTGGAAACAGTGGTGTTTTACGACAGGAATAATGGCCCAACAGCTGCACCGATTCAGCAACTCTAAATGGGCTGGCACCATCACCACATGGAACACAACCGGTTCCATGATTGGCGCACATGAGGCTCACATGCCGCAGCTGTCATAATATCCACTCATGTATATAATGAGATGCAGACAGGCAGTGATTGACACACAGGATGACCAATGAACACACAACACAGAACAACCAAACACCAGACAGGACACCACCACTGTAAAGCCCACAGGGCATTAAGACTCTCTCTCTCTCTCTCTCTCTCTCTCAGGACCCAGCTACTGAGACAGTCAGAGTGCACAAGCTAGTGAGCACTATCACCATGCAGTAGCTAGTAAGTCTGGTCAAGCCAGTAAGAGGTTATCAGTTAGATTAGTAGAGTGTCAGCCCACAGCTGAACGTGTACAGCAGTCCACTAGTTAAATAAAACAGTGTTGGATCATCTGTGTCAGACATCTGTTTCTAGCTTCCCTGCATCTAGTTGCAGTCAACGTCGAACCAACCTGCCCAACACATCAGCAGCCGCACTTAAACGATCAATCCCGCCATACACACCGTCTCAGCCAACATGATAGCTGGAAGGAGAGCAGCACCACGGTTCAGGGACACTCAGCTGGACACCATCATGGATGCCGTGGAGGAGAGAAGGCCTGGGAGGAAGGCCACCAGACACCATGGTTCGGCGCGGATGGAAGCCGCGGTCAGCGCCGTGGGCAACGTCGTCCGGATGGTCAGTAGCCACACACCCATCCTACACACCCATAACCCGAACCCCCCCTTCCTCCCTGGGGGAACGGCTGAACCCCCACCCTGCCCCACATGCCAGCACCCATGCCAGCCACAATGGCTGGGTGCCCCGGCCACTGAAGCCATCACCTACCCAACCCTTGGGTTGCATGCGTCGGGAGATGTTCGGAGGGGGTCCACCAGACCTGTGGCCCCTCACCATGCCCAACGTGGTCGGTGGCCCAGAGGAAAGGAAGGCCACTGAGGTGGAGGTCGGCAGCAGGCGAGCAAGTGAGACCTTGCGTAGTTATGCATCCCCATGACACATGTGTGGACAGCACCCCCCCCCCAAACCCTCCTCGACCCACACTCACCTCACCCTCATCACCCCTGGCCTGTTATCTACCGGTGTCCCTGGTCCCGGCGCCTGTACCTGCTGCCAGGGGCCCTGTTGGCTGCTGCTGCCCTCGCTGGGTGTGGCCCTGAGTGGTCCCTGGTGGGTGGTTTCAGCAAGATGGCGGTCAGTGCCTGGGCACTGCCCCAGTCCCGTGGGGGGGGGGGGGCACCCCAGCTGCTCGGTCCCTCATCTTCCCACACCCCGAAACCCTCCCCCGGCTCTGGCAGGACCCCCTCCCCCTGCCACGACCAGCACAGCCGGTGTCCGGGCCAGCAGCCCGCAGTCCCGATTTGGAGTGAAACCGGCGCCGACCGCGATTTTGGGGCCGGCAGGTGTTCTCCACCCAATCGCGTTTCTTGATTTCGGCGTCGGCAAACGGAGAATCCCGCCCCATATATTTAGTTCCCTCATCCAAGGGGAGGTAGAACTTTCTGAACTTGTGTAGATGACTTATCAGAACCAAAGCCACAAAGGTAAGGGACAGCACCCCCTGATTCTCCCGAGTGGGCAGCGAGCCAAAAAGATCCACCTTGGTCCCATTGGAAAAACATTGTCTCCTGCAGATCCCTCCAGCTGGTGACATAGTGACCACCCCCTGTCAAACATGTCGCCCTTGGATCAGAGGTTGCTGTGTTGTTAGTGTCAGGGACGTCCAGCACTTCTGTTAACTGGCTTCATCCTCAACTCATTCAGCCACACCATGAACTCTAACCCAGCTGTGAAACTGCGCATAAAAGATTTGGAAACTATTCTTTGTGAATAAGAGGCTCCAAATAGGGCTTCCACCGTATTATTCAACCACAAGATCCAGGGCAAAGGACAGATTTTCGGTGAGTTTTCTCACTGCATGTTTGAAGAAGGCTGTTATTTCCTCCAATTCCTGATAACTGCTGTTGAAAAAGCGTCCACACGCAAAGACACATATATATTGGACATGCAAAAATGCCCCACTCTAGCCTGCCCCACATAGTTGTGATTCCTCATGGTTCAAAACACAAATAACACCCCCACCCCAGCTCCCCTCTAGCCATGGAAACTTCTGGGAGATGTGGAAAGCCATATAAATGGGTGTCAACATGGTGCCCCGTTGCTGGCAGGGTGATGTCAACATGGTACCCCGTTGCTGGCAGGGTGATGTCAACATGGTGCCCCGTTGCTGGCAGGGTGACATGCGTGCCATCAATGGGCCTGGGGCATCCCGGCGATGGCAGCAAATCCTGCAGCCTGTGCATCTTGGTGGGCCTGGTCCAGGTCCCTCCAGGTGATACAGTCAGATGCCCGGGCAAACAGAGCATCCGTCAACTCCCAGATCCCCGTGGTGGGTTTAAGATTGGGAAACGCCACACGGGTCCCCCGCTTGAGCCCTGGAGTGATCTGTCGGTGTCAACATTTAGTGGTGCAGTGACCTTCACGGCCACCGGGAGCGGGTGTCTTCCTCCTGCGCTGGATGCTATGTCCATGAGGGCATGGTACAGGATCTGCACTGTCTCTCTGTTGAGATGCAGTCTTCTGTGGCATATGCTGTCCGTCGGACCAATGGCTCTTGGGCCGTCTGCTTCCCTCCTCAGCCAGATGGGCGGCAGGTCTTCAGGGTGTGCTGCGGCCCCCTGAACATGTGGCAGGTCTTCAGGGTGTGCTGCGGCCCCCTGAACATGTGGCAGGTCTTCAGGGTGTGCTGCGGCCCCCTGAACATGTGGCAGGACTTCAGGGTGTGCTGCGGCCCCCTGAACATGTGGTGCCACCTCCAGTCTGCATTTGCCTTGCTGCCGCCTTTGGAGTCTGCCTACCCTCGGCAGTTGCAAGCACAGTGAGTGTAGACTCTTCGGGATGTACACCAGCAAGGTGAAGGAATTTGGGAATTGAAGGAATTGGGGATGGAGAGGGACCAATAATCAGTTCGGACTTCCATCCCGGGACCCTGAAATCCCCCAGGCCTCCCCCACCCTTACCATGACTGTCCCTCCTTCTCTCAGAATGCCATCCAGCGAGCCAGTCGTGCTGGCAAACTTCGCTCTGCACACTCACTGCGGGAAGGTCAGGAACCCCTAAACCCCTGCAAGCAACATTAGGGAGGCCATACTCAGTCGCCCTCTGCTCATCCACACACTTACCCTTTAGCCCTGAGAGGGTCCTTGGTGCTGAAGCCCTGCTCTTTAGTATTTGATTGTTGAAAGCTGCCTCTGTGGTGTTAATACTCCTGGAGTACAGGCACCTTGTTCAGACATCAACGGTTGCAGGGCATCCAGTCCACTAATATTTCTCTCAGACATGGCACCTGTTTCTTTGAGGAGGCACTTGAGAGTTCAGGAGCGTGAAGGGCTCTCACAATTAAGGCTAATCTCTCGTTTGAAATATCCTTCAGCTGTGAAGCTAGAGGCTGCTCACAGTCAAAGGGAGTGTAATTGACTTTCAGGAGAGAAGCTGCAGCAGAGCTCTGTCCTGGGAGAGTTTGGAAGGACGGACAGGCTGCAGTTGCGGTTGCTCCTGGTGTGAGTCTCCGCAATATTTAAAGATGGCTTGAAGGCCTCACAGATACAAAGCCACTCCCCGCACCCAGCCCCTCCCCCCCCCCCCCCCCCCCCCGTCCCCGTCCCAGCGCAGGGGTGACCCTCAACCTGGTCACCTCCAGCCACCCCCAATCAACCCCGACGCCCTTGAAAAGGCCGCCTCGCCTCTCCTGAGCACTGGGGCAGCAGGATCACTGTCCTTGAGCTGAGTGCCGGTAAATGGAAATGGCTATTCACCTCCTCAGTCCCCTCTGCAGCCACAGCAGCAGCTTCACGTTTTTAAAAGGGAGTATGAAATGACGCTCGGGTGACTTCTCACTGGAGAGTTGGGTGACTCCCCGGAGATCATTGGGGAGCGGGCTGGGTGAATCGCAAAATGGTTCACACTCAGCGCGAATCTCGATCTTGGCCTTTCCCGCTATCCACACAGTATGCCCGGATCCATGCCGGGCGCAATGCAGTGGCTGAATCATGCCCATTAGCTCTGTTCTCTCTCCACAGATGCTGGCAGATGAGCTGAGCTGTATCAACAATTTCTGACAGAATCCCAGCAACGTGGAGCAGGTTATGGCTGGAACTCAAAATCCAGCTAAAAGCATGAGACTGATCTCTGTCCTCCAAATGTGCAAGGAGCTCCTTCATTGGGTGTGATATAGATAGGAATGCACTGCATTTTTCACGGCGGCGACAATGGGGTGTGTTTGGATTTGTCCATCACAACACAACACCCATTACAGTCACCGCATTCCAAGATCATGAGGCAGCAGTGCAGATAATGAGTATGCCCCTTTGTAAATTAACACTGTGCAGCCTTGAGGGGCGAGTAGACGAATCTGAGATTGGACTAATCTCCGCCGATATTCTGGACCCAAATCCGTCATGTTGTGCATCTCTGCTACTCCCGTACATCAAGGTTGGAATTAAATAACACAATAACCTGCTTCAGTGGTTAATGGTTGATGACCTATCAGGTTGCGCATGCCAGCATCTGATTCATTGGCAAGTCATGCATTGTCTTAAATCCATATCAAACCATCTGAACATACCTGAGCTTGGTGGCTCCAGCGCTGTTTGTTTTCTAGTGTTCAGTATGCATCTGAACAATAATGGAACTGATTGAAGGCCACAACATGAGGGCTCAGAAGATGTAATCTGCCTCTTTCTTTTGTGCTATATTTGACATTCTGCTAGTCACTTCCAGGAGTCATAGCAATAGCATGGGTCGTTTAGGTGGGGATAATCTTTAGATAGGAGAATGCCTCATGGAGACGCAGGCCCGAGTAAGTGGTTCCTCGGTGCATGGCCACTCTCTTGTACCTGATCCAAGAGGCTAATCTTTACATCAATCATGGGCAGGGGAGAAGAGATTTTACAGCCCCTCTCGCCAGCCGGATGTTGTGGTCCAGTCGGCAGCGAACTCCCACCACGGGTTTGCCGGCGGTGGGAGAGGTGGGGGAGAGGTTAATGGGAAATTAATTCCCCCATTATCCGGGCCGGCAGCCCGCAATCACTCCACTCTGTGTCTTACCACCTCTCTCTCTCGCTCAGCAGCCACCACGTCACACCCGGAGGTGGTGAATCTCAAAGGCCCCAGAGAATAAGGGGGCAGGCCCGCTAATGATATGCCAATGGTACTTAAACGGCGCGCAGTGAGCGACGCATTTTCGGGGTGCCGGAGCATTCCGATTTTGTCATCGGAGGCTATTCTCTGCCCAATCGCGTTTTGCAATTTTGGCATCGGCAGACGGAGAATCCGTTCCATAGTCTCAGAAACGGAGAATCCAGCCCAAGGACACCCAGTCCCTTTAAATATTAACACATCTCAATCTCTCACCATTTAAGGAATACTCTGCACCTTTGTTCCTCCTACCAAAGTGGATAACTTCATACTTATCCACATGATATTCCATCTGCCATGTTCTTGCCAATTCACTGTCAAATCCCTTCAAGCCTCTTTGCATCGTTCTCACAACACACGTTACCACCTGGTTTTTTGTCATCTGCAAACTTGGAAATGTTACATTTGGTTCCCACATCCACATAATTGATGAAGATTGTGAACAGCTTGGACCCAACCATCTTTCCTTGCAGCACCCCACCAGTTACAGAGTGCCGTCCCTGAGAATTATCTGCTTATTCCTACTCTCTGTTTTCTGTTCTTTAACCAATCCTCAATCCATGCCAGGATATTACCACATATCCTATGCGCTCTAATTTTGATTCTTAAGCTTGTGTGTGCGATCTTATCAAAAGCCTAAATACACAACATCCACTGCTTCCCCTTTATCTATTTTGCTAGCATCACCGAATCACAGAAGGAGGCCACTCGGCCCATTGTGTTCACAGTGGCTCTCCAAATGAGCTTTATGACTCAGTGCCTTTCCTCCTGCCTTTTCCCCATACCTATGTACATTGTTTATATTCAAGAAATTACCGAGTGCCCTCTTGAATGCTTCGATTGAATCTACCTCCACCAAACCTCCAGGTAGGGCAATCCAGGCTTGAGCCACAATTACATCCTCAGAAAACTCCAACTGGTTTGCCACACGCGATTTGCCACTCATAAATCCCTGTTGGAACTGCCAGTTGGATCATTATTCTCTATGCGTCAAGTTATCATATGCTAGCTAATAGATTTTAGTTTCTATCTCTGACTGCTGTTATCAGGTTAATGCCCCTGTAGGTCCCTATTTACTCTCCCTCCCCAATGGGGTGACATTCGCTTCTTTCCAATCTGCAGGAACTATTCCAGAATCTATAGAAATTTGCAAAGTAACCACCAATGCATCCATTATCTTTGCAGCCGCGTCTTTCAACATTTTGGACTGCAGATCATCAGGTCCAGAGGATTTATCAACTTTCAATCCTATTAATTCATCTGATTCTACATTCTCACTAATTCCTTGTTTTTCTATTATTTCTGCCAGATTTCTTGTAACTTCCTCTGTGAATACAGACACAAAGGTTGCAATTTTCCCAAACTTGCACAGTGTGGGATCAGGTGAGAAAAGCTGTGTGAAACTTGCTGACTTCCCAGACACGTGTGGGTAGGATTCTCTGACCCCCCGCCGGGTTGGAGAATCGCTGGGGGGGCGTCATGAATCCCACCCCGCCGCCCTGACGCCGGCTGCCGAATTCTCCGGCACCGGGGTTTTGACGGGCCGGGAATCGCAACGCGCCGGTCGATTCTCTGCCCCGTGATGGGCCGAGCGGCCACCCGTTTTTGGCCAGTCCCAACGGCGTAAATCACAACAGGTCTTTACCGGTGGGACCTGGCTCTGCGGGCGGCCTGCGGTGTCCTCGGGGGGGATCTGGTCCTGGGGGGGTGCCCCCACGGTGGCCTGGCCCGCGATCGGGGCCCACCGATCCGCAGGCGGGCATGTGACGTGGGGGCACCCATTCCCTCTGTGCTGGCCGCTGTGAACCTCCGCAATGGCCGGCACAGAGAAGAAACCCACTGCGCATGCGCTGGGATCACACCAGCGGTTCGGTGCGCCAGAACACATTGGCTTCCCGCGCATGCGCCAACCCACGCCGGCCGGCGGAGGACCTTCGGCGCCGGTTGGCATGGCACCAACCACACCAGCGCCGGCCTCGCCCCCGAAGGTGCGGAGGATTCCGCACCTTCCGGGCGGCACGACGCCGGAGTGGTTCACGCCACTCTTTGACCCCGGTATGACCCGCCCCACCGGATACCGGAGAATCCCGGCCAATTTCTCACTCTGTGCAATTTCAGAGTGCTGCGAGGATCACACAGTCAGCTGGAGGGGAGGGGACTAAACATGGCGGAAACACTGGGGTTCTGAAATGGGGCAGCCTGATCTCAATGTTAAGGTCGTCCCCCCTGCTCACAGGTCTGCTCACAGATATCGGATGGACTTCTCCCCCCCCCCCCTCCGCCACTGAGAACCCCCCTCCCCTCCACAAATAACAGTGTAGCTCACTTTCCCCACCATAAAACAATGTTGGGGCGCCAAACCCCTCCTCACAGGCATCAGGGCTGACATATCACACCACCACCACCCCCTCCCACCTCCCCTCGTAGTCATCAGGGCTCTCCCACCCCCACTCGTAGACATCGGGGCTGGGAATCTCCCTTCTGGGAACTAAGACCCCACGCCGGCTGGAGAACAGGCGCCAACCACTCCGGCATCAACAGCCCCCGAAAGTGTGGAGAATTCCCCGCACTAGGTGGACGCCGGAGGGGTTGGCACCGCTCCAGCCGGTGCCGAAGTTCACGAATGCGCAGATCGGCCAGTGTATTTTGGCGCATGCACGAGGGGTTCTCTTCTCCGCGCCAGCCATGGCGGAGCCCTACAGGGGCCGGTGCAGAAGGATGAAGTGCCCCCACGGAACAGGCCCATCCGCAGATCGGTGGGCCCCCATCGCGGGCCAGGCAACCGTGGGGGCTCCCCTCAGGGTCGGATCCCCCCCCCCCCCCCGAGGACCGCCCCAGCCGACTTACCTGCCAGGTCCCGCCGGTACGTGAGCTGAGTGATTCACGCCGGCGGGGCTGGCCAAAAATGGACTGCCACTCGGCCCATCGGGGCCCTGAGAATTGCAGGGGGGGGGGGCTACCAACGGCCCCCGACTGACATGGCGTGAATCCCGCCCCCGCCTGAAAAACTGCGCCGGAAAATATTGGTCTCTCCCTCCAAATCCCACCACGGGCATCAGGGCTCACCCCTCTCCCCTCCTTCTCTCTCAGACATCAAAGCTCTCTCTGCCCTGCTTCCCCCGGGGCCCCCCAGTGCGGGGGATTCTGTTACTTCCGGGCGGCCCGACGCCGGAGTGGTTCACGCCGCTCTTGGCGCCGGCGTCGGGCCGTCCCGTCAATTGCGGGAGAATCCCGGCCTCATTCTCCCTTCCTTGGTCCTCCTTTGTTGAATTCCAAAATGCTCCAAATTCTCAGGCTTACTGTTTTTGGCAGCTTTATAAGCCTCTTCCTTTGAGCTGATGCAATGTTAACTCACTTTTCCTGTTGGTTCCTGTCTGCCGTCATAAGTTTTAAAGTGTTCTCCCAATCCACCACAGCCAGCATGTTCCTCATACCTTCATGATTTCCTTTTGTTCAGATTTAATACCCGTGTTTTGGATGGAACTACATTGTCTTCAAACGAAAAGGAAAATTCTGTTGTTCTATGGTTACTATCCCACAACAAGTTTATTAGTTTGCCCCTTCTCATTGCATAATACTAGGGGTGGGATTCTCCAGCTGCCCAGCTGCATGTTTCTCAGCGGCCACCGTTTGCTGGCAGCCGGATTCTCTCACCCCGCCAACATCAATGGGATTTCCCATTGAAGCCACTCCACGCTGCCGGGAAACCCATGGGCGGGGGTGCTCTATTAGCGGGACCAGAGAATCCCACTGCCAGCAAACGGTCGGGGAATTCCAGCCCAGATCTAAAATAGCCTGATCCCTAGTTGACTCCTCAAGATATTTCTCTGGAAAACAATCCTGTAAACCTTCCAGGAATTCACTAATTCAGCATTCGTGTTGATTGGATTTACCCAGTCCATGTGTCTCACTGGGCTAAATCGCTGGCTTTGAAAGCAGACCAAGGCAAGCCAGCAACACGGTTCGATTCCCGTAACAGCCTCCCCGAACAGGTGCCGGAATGTGGCGACTAGGGGCTTTTCACAGTAACTTCATTTGAAGTCTACTCGTGACAATAAGCGATTTTCATTTTTCATTTTCATAGATTGAAGTCTTCCAGGATTATGAGCATCACGGTAGCACAGTGGGTAGCACTGTTGCTTCATGGGTCCAGCGTCCCAGGTTCGATTTCCGGCTTGGGTCACTGTCTTTCTGGAGTTTGCATGTTCTCCCCATGCCTGCATGGGTTTCCTCCGGGTGCTCCGGGTTCCTCCCACAGTTAAAAGATGTGCAGGTTAGGTGGATTGGTCATGCTAAATTGCCCCTTAGTGTCCAAAAAAAAGGTGCGGTGGGGTTACAGGATATGGTGGAAGTGTGGGCTTAAGTAGGGTGCTCTTTCCAAAGGCTGATGCAGACTCGATGGGCTGAATGGTTTCCTTTTGCACTGTAAATTCTATGACCTATAATCTATGATTGCTGTATTACCTTTGTTCTGTGCACATCTAATTTCCTGATATATATTGTGATCTACAGTACCTGTGATCTATAGTAAACAGTTCCAACTAATGTTTGCTGCCCCTTGCTGTTTCCTAGCTCCATTCAAATTGATTCTACATTATATTCTTCTCGTCAACATCCTCTCTCACCAATGTGCTGATCTCATACCCTATTATTGACACTACCCCACCTCTTTATCCTTCTGCCTTGAATATACTTGAATATTCAGTTCCCAGCCTTGGTCACCCTGCAGCTTTTCTCCATAATGGCAAATAAATCATAATCATTTACTTCCATTAGTGCTATCAAGTTGCATACATTTAGGCAGAGCGCCATTAATTCTGCCATTTTAGCATTATTCTGCATTTTGATTGTATTTGATGCTGGCCTTTGTGTCCGCTTTTCCCTTTCTTTGACTACTTTTGTACTTCCAATTGATTTTGTTTTCTCCTATTTGGATTTCCTCTCAAATTCCCATTCCGCTGCCAAGCTAGCTCAAACCCTCCCTGACAGCGCGAGCAATTCTCCCCGTGACGAGGTATTTAGCCCTGGTCCTGCCCTTAGACATCTAGACAGGTATATGAACAGGCGGCAACAGAGGGAAGTAGACCTTGGAAAATAGGAGACAGGTTTAGATAAAGGATCTGGATCGGCGCAGGCTGTGAGGGCCGAAGGGCCTGTTCCTGTGCTGTAATTTTCTTTGTTCTAGAAGGGCAAGCGAAGCTGACGCATGGGATGAGCAACATCTCCAAGCTCGCCTCCAAACTACTCACCATCCCAACTTGGACATGCATGGCTGTTCCTTCATGGTTGCTGGGTCAAAATCCTGGGACGCTCTCCCTAATAGAATCATTAAGAGCACCTTCACCACGTGGATTCCAGTAATTCAAGAAGGAGACCCCATTACCATCTTCTCAACGGCAACTAGCAAAGGACAATAAATTCTGGCCTTGCCAGAGCTGCTGACATCTTGAGAATGGCTAAAAGAAATAAGCATTGGAAAGGAAAAGCAACACAATTTTCATGAAAAGTTTAAACTAAGAAAAAAAATCATGTTCAAGGACAGCATTTTATTCATAAATAACACATAATTATTTCATCATTATTATATTAGTTTAATAAACTGCGATGTATATTGTAAGTTTTCTATTGAGTTTGATTCATAGTCCTTTTTGCAAAATGGCAGTTTGTGCAAATAACCCTCCGTTAAGTAGAAAATTGGAAGGAATTCTTTCAATACATGTAAACTGGGGGAAAAGATGAATGTGCCTCACAATCACTTCCTTAGGTTATGAAAGAAAACATAATATAACGAATTTTTAAAAAGGAGTACGTTAAGCAGAGAGCAAATTACTTTTAGAGGTCAACATTTTTCATTTTGTTCTTTTCTCCAAAAAAAAACCCTCCATTTTTCTTTTTAATCTAAACTTTTGTTCGCAGCTTCTCCCAAAGAGCATTGTACTTGCTCTGAAAGGGTCAATGAATTTTTAGCATCCTCCTGTGCTATTGTGTAGAACTTTGGCCCTGAGATAAAAAGTCTCCAACGCTCTTTAATTAATGCTATTTAAATACAGAATGAGAGACCTCTATGTGTAATTATGATTCATCTGTGGAGCCAAGGTTAAACACATTTAAAGCTTGCCCTGGCTTTTTTCTTCTTTTTTTTGTAATGTTTCTGCAATAATGTATGCACTTATAAAAAATACAGTAGGGCAGGGCTCTTAATTCTTTTCCAGGGATTGCAATTTACCAGATTTCCTTGACTAAAAACACACAATAGTCATGGTAGATAGTCAGGTCAGATGGAGTCATTGTGTGGTGTATATTGGAAGCACTATTCCCATAAATCAACAACAGATTGGTTCTCAATGACTGCAAGTAAATCAGCAAACAGTTTCGAATGCAAGCTCTGTGATATCATGCCGCGCATTACCAAATGCAAACACAACCAAAAACAGCCTTCCAGGAATTGAAAGCTTGACAATCCATTTGTGTCAAAGTTGACCATTGCATACTCACATCTCGAAGGTGTGATGAGGAGTGATGGTGGGATCTTTGTTCCTGTGGGTTTGTCCCGTGATCCCTTGGTTAGAAGTGATGATTGGAGGCTGAGTGGTCACGTGATGAGGCGGCGTCAGAAAATGGTCACATGACGGAGGCACGGGAGTTCTCCCTGGATCGCAGGCAATGTACAAGCGTGGAGTAGCTGCTCAGCTAGTGAATAAAACATTGTTCCTTCCGAGTCCTTGTTGTCAGTGTTTGGGAACCTGCCACTTCTACATGGTATCAGGAATTGGAAATATTCCAGGGGCTGGTTTAGCACACTGGGCTAAATCGTTGGCTTTTAAAGCAGACCAAGGCAGGCCAGCAGCACGGTTCAATTCCCGTACCAGCCTCCCCGAACAGGCGCCGGAATGTGGCGACTAGGGGCTTTTCACAGTAACTTCACTTGAAGCCTACTTGTGACAATAAGCGATTTTCATTTTTAAAAAATTTTCAGAGACATCGTTACAATAGAGGTGCTGTCCTCTTGTAGAATTCAGGAACTCAAAGATGCCTTCCAAGTGGACATTATATGTAGTCAATTGGATGACATCATCATGAGGGGCTGGTCAGAATCCTCAAGGGAGCTTCCCCACAAGCTCCGCATATTCTTCACCATCAGAGATGAACAACCGTCCATCATGGACTGCTACTGCAAGGCCAGTGGTTCGTCAACCCTACGGCCCTCCAGAGGTATTACACCCAGAAACTTCACCAGGGGTACTCCTGGTTGGAAGCTACCAAATACAGGGCCAAGGAATCATTTTACTGGATCTCCACATGCAGACATGGAGAGGGAAGTTTCCAGATGTGCACCATGCAATGCACTAAAGTTGCATCAAGCAAAAGAACCATTGTACCTACATGAAGTTCTGGACCTCCCATGAGTCAACGCAGCTGACATCTTCGAATGGAATGGTAAACAGCATTTAGCCTTAGTCGATTTGTATTCCGAGTGGCTTGAACTTGATTACCTGCCAAAAGTGACGAGTAACACAGTCATCATCAAGCTCCAAAGACACTTTGCCACACATGGCATCCTTTAGAGACTCATGATAGACAACGCTTGCCAATTCATCACTGCTGAATTTTGAAACTTTGCACGCACATCGGACTGTGAGCATATCACGAGCAGCCCCTTATACCCGCAGTCAAGTCGTCTGGTGGAGCGGGCAGTTCACTCAGCTAAGCATCTTCCAGAGAAATGTGCCCGTGGTCACACAGATTACAATGCTGCATTCCTCAGCCTGCGATATCTACCATGACAGGGCCTGCCCTCGTCAGCATAATGACTATTCTCCACGTGCATCAGGACCATGATTCCTACAGACTCGGCCCTCAACACCTGCTCCAATGGTCAGGATCCAGACCGCGTGTATTCATGCCAAATTCGCAGCCATGCTCCGTAACCGAACAGTTACGTGGTAGCCTCAGACAGTGCCCACTATGTACACAACCGCCGTAACCTCCTACAGGCATTGGAGCCAGCACCAACAGATGCCACAACAATTCAGTCTCATCTGGACTACAACTCGGGGCCCGCTATATCAGTGGACATGCAGACTCCTCCAGAGGCCTATGCAGTGAGACCTGCATCCACTGGCTGCACTACTGGAATGCTCCAGTTCGCCCACACCGTGGGCACCAGCCTGAGAAAAGGTACAGCACCGCCAATTGGCATAGGCACATGCTCAGGGTGGGTAATCAAACCTAAAACAAGGCTCCAGGACTATGTCACCGCCTAGTCCATATCCAGCCTTCGAATGTCACCTTTGCATAACAGAAAGTGGGGGTGTGGGGGAAGAGAAGTGATAGGCTGTGCACCAGCTGCAACAGCTTAAACCATGTCTCACCATATGTAGTTATATATTGCTTGCCTTTTCAATCTGTCGGTTATAAAGTGGTTTGTATGCACTTTCTGTTTGCATACTGTTACATAAGAACATAAGAACATAAGAACTAGGAGCAGGAGTAGGCCATCTGGCCCCTCGAGCCTGCTCCGCCATTCAATTAGATCATGGCTGATCTTTTGTGGACTCAGCTCCACTTTCCGGCCCGAACACCATAACCCTTAATCCCTTTATTCTTCAAAAAACTATCTATCTTTACCTTAAAAACATGTAATGAAGGAGCCTCAACTGCTTCACTGGGCAAGGAATTCCATAGATTCACAACCCTTTGGGTGAAGAAGTTCCTCCTAAACTCAGTTCTAAATCTACTTCCCCTTATTTTGAGGCTATGCCCCCTAGTTCTGCTGTCACCCGCCAGTGGAAACAACCTGCCCGCATCTATCCTATCTATTCCCTTCATAATTTTAAATGTTTCTATAAGATCCCCCCTCATCCTTCTAAATTCCAACGAGTACAGTCCCAGTCTACTCAACCTCTCCTCATAATCCAACCCCTTCAACTCTGGGATTAACCTAGTGAATCTCCTCTGCACACCCTCCAGCGCCAGTACGTCCTTTCTCAAGTAAGGAGATCAAGTAAGGTTACATCTCAATATGCCCTGCTGTTCCAACTTAAAAATAGAAGATGTCGATTGAGTGGTCACGTCATGACACGGCTACAAAAAAGGTCACATGTCAAGAGCGCGGGAGCTCCCCCGGAGCATTGGCAGAGTAAATGCATGGAATAGCTGCTCAGCTAATGGATAAAGTATTGTTTGTTACCAGTCCTTTTTGTCAGTGTTTGGGAACCCAGCAGAGATCTTCAAATGCCTTCATGCCAAAATGCCTGTGACACGACTCATTATGCACATGCTCAGTAGCTACATTAGAGTTAGCCCTTCAAAGAATCTAATTTGTGGAATCCAAGTCTAATGATGGCCTCCGGCACCCCTGAGATCTTCGATTTCAACCTGATAAATCCATTTTAAGTTTGCTCATGCTCCACCTTTCCTGATTTCTTTCCCTCTTGCTATTTGTGTCACTGTGATTTGTAATATGTTTGGATGGGGTTTCCAGGACCCCATAGTGTATGTTCCTGGACGGAGGTGAGCCAGAATTGGCTGGCAGGACGATGTTCAAGTCCTGCAAATGGGTAAGGGGTTTTGCATGCCCCGCAATCTCGGCTGACGTGGGTTGTTGCCATCAGCAAAACCAGAAGATTTCCCAGGCAGGAATCGCCGGAAATATTCAACCCTTGTCTTTGTCTGTCTGTCTCTCTCAATATTTAATTTTCTCTTTTCTGAGTGAGTGCAGCTTCTGCAGGGGCATTCCATGCCAATGCCCAGAAATGAAGCAGCGTTCCTTTTAATAGCGGGGTCATTCTCAGCACTGCAAATTTTCTCTTAATTTTCATCTATGTGTTTCTTTTGTCTTAACTGCAGTTCTTTTTGTGCGGTGTGTGCTCGCAGATGCGTCTGCGTGCCTATGCATGTGTGTTTGCGCATGTGTGTGTGCATGCATGTGTCTGTCTGTGTGTGCATGCATGTGTTTGTGTGCCCATGCATGCATGTGTCCATGCATGTGTGTTTCTGTGCATGTGTGTGTGTCTATGAGTGTGTTTGCATGTGTGTGCATCTGTCTGTGTTTCTGTGCATGTTTGTGTGCATTTGTGTGCATCCATGTGTGTGTGTGTGTGAATGCAAGAACCCAAGACTTTGGAGCAGAACGAGACCATTCGGCCCATCGAGCCTGCTCGGCCATTCAATACGACCATGGCTGATCTCGGGCTATAATTCCATTTTCCCGCCCAGTCACAAATACCTTAATTCCCTGAAACCAAAAATCCCTTTGTCCCAGCCTTAAATATGGTCAATGGTGAAGATCCATATCCCTCGATGGCAGAGAATTTCAAAGAGTTAATAACCCTTTGAGTGAAGAAATTTCTTCTCCTCTCTGTCCCAAATAATCCAGCCCCTTATTCTGCAACTGTGCCCCCCATGTCCTAGATTTCCCAGCCAGTGGAAACAATCTTTCAGTGTGCATCGTGTCAATCTCGTTCAGAATATATTTTTTTCAATGAGATCACACCCTCACTCTTCTAATCTCCAGAGAATTTGGCCCAATTTACTCAGGCTCGCATCATCAGACAACCCAGGGACCAATCTAGTGAACCTTCACTGTTCAACCTCGAAGGCAAGATCAACCTTCCTTAAACATGGAGGCCAAAACTGCACATGATGGCCACAATGTACCAGCCTCTCAGCACCCGACTCGGGGCCTCTCTTGAGATTTACAGGCCTCGTCATGCCATCTCGCGAGGCATCGTGATCTGGATTCCACCCATTGAGGTCAGGATCCAGATCTGCATATTCAAGTGCGCAGTCAGGCTCACTTGAATATGCTCTCGTCAGAGTTACCCTAGGTGCGGGATCTAACCCCTGCATCTCAGGGACCCTAAGAGGCCCTTAGGTAATTGAACACTGGGCAAGGTGGTGGTACCCTGGCATCTCCGATGTCACTGGGGCACTGTTGGCTTGGCTCCCTGACAGGGGCGCTGCTAGGCTGGCAGTGTTAAGCTGCCCGGGTGGCATTTTTCCTGTGCTGGGAATCGGGCCCGGGGGTGCCCTGCTGTTATGAGGTGGGGGGCTTGAGGACCCTCTTATTGGTAAGTCGGGCATGGGGCGGGGCGGGGGGGGGGTGGTTTGGAGGCCATTATGGGGGGGTTCAAAATTTAAAAATGGTGCCCTGATCTCTTCCTGCACTGGCGAATGGAACCAGTTAGTGGAAATGGGAGTGAGTGCAGCCTCGGCAGGGGCATTCCATGCCAATGCCCAGAAATGAAGCAGCGTTCCTTTTATTAGCGGGGTCATTCTCAGCACTGCAAACACCTGGAAACACCTGGCTAAACGTACCCAACATGGGACTCTTTTCTTCCGTTATATCGCGCCCAATATTCCAGGTGTGTTCTTAACAAAGCCTTGAACAATTGCAGCAAGGCACCTTTATTCTAGTCTTTTTCTTATTCTTCCAAAGAATGTGGGCATCACTAGCAAGGAAAATATTTATTGCACATCCCAAATTTCCCGTGAAAAGGTGGTGATGAGCTACCTTCTTAAAGCACGACAGTCCATCTGGTGTAGGAACACGCACACTGTTGTCAGTAAGGATGTTCCTGAATTTCGATTCAATAAAGGAACGGTGATATATTTCCAAGTTGGGATGATGTATGGCTTGGAGGAGAACTTGCAAGTGGTGGACTATCCATGAATCTACTGCCCTTGTCATTCCAGGTTCTAGAGGTCACGGGTGTGAAGAGCCTTGGTGAGTTGCTGCGGTGCAGCTTGTATATAGTAAACACAGCTAGTGGTGTGAGAGAGTGAATGTTTAAGTTAGTGGGTGGGGTGCCAATCAAATGGACTGCTTTGTCCTGGATGGCGTTGAGTGTTGTTGGAGCTGCACTTATCCTGGTCAGTCAAAAGCATTCCATCACACTGCTGACTTGTGCTGAATGGTGGACAGGCTTTGGGGAGTCAAGAGATGAGTTACTGTCTGCAGAATTCCCAGTCTCTGACTTGCAATTCGAGCCCCATTATTTATATGGCTGGTCCATTTCAGTTTCTGGTCAATGGTAACCCCCAGGATGTTGACAGTGGGGGATGCAGTCATGGTAATGCCATTGAATGTTCAAGGGGTAATGGTTGGATTTCCTCTTGTTGGAGATGGCCATTGCCTGGCACTTGTGTGGTACGAATGTTACTTGCCACTGGTTAGCCCAAGCCTGGACATTGTCCAGGTCATGCTGCATTTGGACATAGATTCCTTCAGTATCTGAGAAGATGCAAATGGCACTGAAAATTGTCTAATTGTCGGTCAACATCCACGCTTCTGACTTTATGATGGAGGGAAGGTTATTGATGAGCAGCTGAAGGTGGTTGGGCCTGGGACATGAGCCTGAGGAACTCCTGCAGTGATGTCGTGGGACTGAGATAATTGACCTCCAACAACCACAACCGTCTTCCTTTCTGCCAGCTATGACTCCAACCAGTGGAGAGCTAATCACCTGATTCCCATTGACCTCAATTTTGCTCGGTCTCTTTGATGTTGCCCTCGGTTAAACACTACCTTGACGTCAACAGCAGTTGCTCTCACTCCTCGAGCCTGTGCAATAAAGGCCAACATACCTATTCCCTTACTAACTGCTTGCTTTACCTGCATGCTAGCTTTCCTTGTACAAGCAAACCCAAATCTCTCTGAATATCAGCATTCATAAGTTTCACAGCTTTTTTAAAAAGTTCTGCTTTTCTAGTCTTATACCCAAAATGAGTAACTACACACTTGCCCATGTTATACTCCATCTGCCACCTTGCTGCCCACTCATTTAACCTGCCCATATCTGTTTGCAACCACTCCGTGTCCTCCTCAAAACTTATATTTTCAACTGGTTTTGTATTATCAGCAAACTTAGATATATGCCTCTCTGGGCAGAACTTTATATCCCCATTCTGCTGGCAGGATTTTCTGGTCCAGTGGAAGTCAATGGACTTTTGAATGGTTTGCTATATCTTCCAGTGAGGCAGAACCGTATATTCCACCCTGTGGAATCAGACACAAAGGCTGTGTGAAACCCACCCACTTCCCAGATGGGCTTTTCTTGCATGATTTAGCAGCAGAGTGCTGGCAAGGATCACACAGCCAGCAGGATGGGGCCTACATGCGCCAGCTATGCCGGGATTCAGAGTTCGGCACGCCATTATTAAAGGGTGCCGTGGTCTCAAAGCTACGTGGCGATCGGACGCCCAGTGGATCAGGTGAACACCCCCCCCCCCAACACTCCCACTCCCTCCCCCCACACAAAGATCAGGGCACTCTACCCCCACACCACATAGGCATCAGAGTGACCCGGCCTGCATCCCCGCCACCCCCCCCCCCCCCCCCCCCCCCCCCACCGGCATTGAGCACTCTCTCCCCTCACTGGAACCAGTCCTGCTCCCTGTCACTGCTCCCAGCCCCCTCTCCACAGTCACGGGCACCCCAACCCAATGCATGCAAACCAGACATGCCCTTCGCCGGAGGATATACTTCCCCGTGCATCCCCACCATGGTCATTCGGACTGGTTCTTGATTTTGAAAACCAATAGAGATCAGTGCCGGGCGTGACATCACATCGACTGGGTAGGAGGATAAGGCCTGGGCGGACATCATGGCGTCAAGCCTGGGAAGTATATGTAAATACATATGTATATGTAAAAAACAAGCACTGGGGCACTCCCCCACCAAACAAGCACTGAGACCCTGCCCCCCCCCCCCAACAAGCACCAGGGCACTCCACACCCGCCCGCCCCCCCTCCCCACAACAAGCACTGAGACCCTGCCCCCCCCAACAAGCACCAGGGCACTCCACACCCGCCCCCCCCCCCCCCACAACAAGCACTGAGGCCCTGCCCTCCCCCAACAAGCACCAGGGCACTCCACACCCGCCCGCCCCCCCTCCCCACAACAAGCACTGAGGCCCTGCCCCCCCAACAAGCACCAGGGCACTCCACACCCGCCCGCCCCCCCTCCCCACAACAAGCACTGAGGCCCTGCCCCCCAACAAGCACCAGGGCACTCCACACCCGCCCGCCCCCCTCCCCACAACAAGCACTGAGGCCCTGCCCCCCAACAAGCTCCAGGGCACTCCACACCCGCCCGCCCCCCTCCCCACAACAAGCACTGAGGCCCTGCCCCCCCAACAAGCACCAGGGCACTCCACACCCGCCCGCCCCCCTCCCCACAACAAGCACTGAGGCCCTGCCCCCCCAACAAGCACCAGGGCACTCCACACCCGCCCGCCCCCCCTCCCCACAACAAGCACTGAGACCCTGCCCCCCCCCAACAAGCACCAGGGCACTCCACACCCGCCCGCCCCCCCTCCCCACAACAAGCACTGAGACCCTGCCCCCCCCAACAAGCACCAGGGCACTCCACACCCGGCCACCCCCCCACCCCAACAAGCATTGTGGCACTCCCCCCCCCAAAAAAAAGCACAGGGCCTCTCCACAACCCCCCCCCCCCATCAAGTATCAAGGCACTCCCCCCTCCAGCAACAAGCATCAAGGTGCATCCCCCCCCGCAACAAGCATTGGTGATTCCCCCCCCCCCCCCGCCCCCTACAACAAGAATTGAGGCACTCCTACCCCCCCCCCCACAACAAGCATTGAGTCACTTCTCTCCCCTCCCCCCCTCCAGCAACAAGCATCGAGGTGTTCCCCCCTCGCAACAAGCATTGGTGATTCCCCCCCCCCCCCACAACAAGCACCGAGTCACTTCTCCCCCCCCCCCCACAACAAGCATCGAGGCAATCTCCCCCCCCAACACGCATTGGTGCACTTCCGCCCCACCCCACAGCAAGCATCTGGGCACTCCTGGATGTGATTTAAATACAATGTGCATATTAAACAGCTGGGTATGATTTACGTACAGTGTGCATATTAAACAGCTGGGTATGATTTACGTACAGTGTGCATATTAAACAGCAGGCAGTGTTTTACATGCAGTATGCATATTAAACAGCAGGCAGTGTTTTACATACAGTGTGCATATTAAACAGCTGGTAGTGATACATACAGTGTGCATATTTAAGAGCAGTCAGTGATTTACATCTAGTTTGCATATCAAACAGCTGACAGTGATTTACATACAGTTTGCATATTAAACAGCGGGCAGTGATTTAATGCAGTTTACATAGTAAACAGCAGGCAGCGATTTACATACAGTGCATATTAAACAGCTGGCAGCGATTTACATACAGTTTGCATATTAAACAGTTGGCAGTAATTTGCATACACTGTGCATATTAAACAGCAGGCAGTGATTTACATACAGTGTGCATATTAAACAGCAGGCAGTGATTTACATACAGTTTGCATATCAAGCAGTTGGCAGTAATTTGCATACACTGTGCATATTAAACAGCAGGCAGTGATTTACATTTAGTGTGCATATTAAACAGCAGGCAGTGAATGACATACAGTGTGCATAATAAACAGCCGGCAGTGTTTTACATGCAGTGTGCATATTAAACATCAGGCAGTGAATGACATACAGTGCGCATGTTAAACTGCGGGCAGTGATGCATACAGTGTGCATATTTAAGAGCAGTCAGTGATTTACATCTAGTTTGCATATCAAACAGCTGACAGTGATTTACATAAGTTTGCATATCAAACAGCTGACAGTGATTTACATACAGTTTGCATATTCAACAGCAGGCAGTGATTTAATGCAGTTTGCATAGTAAACAGCAGGCAGTGATTTACATACAGTATGCATATTAAACAGTTGGCAGTAATTTACATACAGTATGCATATTAAACAGCTGGCAGTGATTTACATACAGTTTGCATATTAAATAGCTGGCAGTGATTTACACACAGTTTGCATATTAACATGATGGCAGTGATTTACATACCGGGTGCATATTAAACAGCAGGCAGTGATTTACATATAGTGTGCACGTTTAAGAGCAGTCAGTGATTTACGTACAGTATGCATATTAAACAGCAGGCAGTGATTTACATGCAGTGTGCATTTTAAACAGCAGACAGTGATTTACATACAGTGTGCATATTAAACAGCAGGCAGTAATTTACATACACTGTGCATATTAAACAGCAGGCAGTGATTTACATGCAGTTTGCATAGTAAACAGCAGGCAGTGATTTACATACAGTGTGCATATTAAAGAGTTGGCAGTAATTTACATATAGTATGCATATTAAACAGCTGGCAGTGATTTACATAGTTTGCAAATCAAACAGTTGGCAGTAATTTGCATACACTGTGCATATTAAACAGCAAGCAGTGATTTACATACAGTTTGTATATCAAACAGCAGGCAGCGATTTACATTTAGTGTGCATATTAAACAGCAGGCAGTGTTTTACATGCAGTGTGCATATTAAACAGCAGGCAGTGTTTTACATGCAGTGTGCATATTAAACAGCAGGCAGTGAATGACATACAGTGCGCATATTAAACAGCTGGCAGTGATGCATACAGTGTGCATATTTAAGAGCAGTCAGTGATTTACATCTAGTTTGCATATCAAACAGCTGACAGTGATTTACATACAGTTTGCATATCAAACAGCTGACAGTGATTTACATACAGTTTGCATATCAAACAGTTGGCAGTAATTTACACAACGTTTGCATATTAAACAGCAGGCAGTGATTTACATGCAGTTTGCATATTAAATAGCTGGCAGTGACTTACATACAGTTTGCATATTAAATAGCTGGCAGTGGTTTACATAGTGTGCATATTAAACAGGAGGCAATGATTTACATACAGTGTGTATATTAACCACCAGGCAGTGATTTACATACAGTGTGCATATTAAACAGCAGTCAGTGATTTACATGCAGTCTGCATATTAAACTGCAGGCAGTGATTTACACACAGTGTGCATATTAAACAGCAGGCAGTAATTTACATACACTATGCATATTAAACAGCAGGCAGTGACTTACATACAGTTTGCATATTAAATAGCTGGCAGTGGTTTACATAGTGTGCATATTAAACAGGAGGCAATGATTTACATACAGTGTGTATATTAAACACCAGGCAGTGATTTACATACAGTGTGCATATTAAACAGCTGGCAGTGATGCATACAGTGTGCATATTAAACAGCAGGCATGATTTACATATAGTGTGCATGTTTAAGAGCAGTCAGTGATTTACGTACAGTGTGCATATTATACAGCAGGCAGTGATTTACATACAGTATGCATATTAAACAGCAGCAGTAATTTACATACACTGTGCATATTAAACAGCAGGCAGTGATTTACATACAGTTTGCATATTAAATAGCTGACAGTTATTTACATGCAGTGTGCATATTAACCAGCAGGCAGTGATTTACACACAGTTTGCATATTAAATAGCTGGCAGTGGTTTACATACAGTGTGCATATTAAACAGCAGGCAGTGATTTACATGCAGTTTGCATATTAAACAGGAGGCAGTGATTTACATACAGTGTGCATATTAAACAGCAGGCAGTGAATGACAAACACTGTGCATATTAAACAGCAGGCAGTGATTTACATACAGTGTGCATATCAAACAGCAGGCAGTGATTTACATGCAGTTTGCATATTAAACAGCAGGCAGTGATTTACATGCAGTTTGCATATTAAATAGCTGGCAGTGATTTACATACAGTGTGCATATTAAACACCAGGCAGTGATTTACATACAGTTTGCATTTTAAATAGCTGCCAGTGGTTCACATACAGTGTGCATATTAAACAGCAGGCAATGATTTACATACAGTGTGCATATTAAATTGATGGCAGTGATTTACATACAGTGTGCATATTAAACAGCAGTCAGTGATTTACATGCAGTCTGCATATTAAACTGCAGGCAGTGATTTACATACAGTGTGCATATTAAACAGCAGGCAGTAATTTACATACACTATGCATATTAAACAGCAGGCAGTGACTTACATACAGTTTGCATATTAAATAGCTGGCAGTGATTTACATGCAGTGTGCATATTAACCAGCAGGCAGTGATTTACACACAGTTTGCATATTAAATAGCTGGCAGTGGTTTACATACAGTGTGCATATTAAACAGCAGGCAGTGCTTTAAATGCAGTTTGCATATTAAACAGGAGGCAGTGATTTACATACAGTGTGCATATTAAACAGCAGGCAGTGAATGACATACAGCATGCATATTAAACAGCAGGCAGTGAATGACATACAGTGTGCATATTAAACAGCTGGCAGTGATTTACATACAGTTTGCATATAAAACAGTTGCAGTAATTTACATACGGTATGCATATTAAACAGCAGGCAGTGATTTACATGCAATGTGCATATTAAACAGCAGACAGTGATTTACATACAGTTTGCATATAAAACAGATGGCAGTAATTTACATACGGTATGCATATTAAACAGCAGGCAGTGATTTACATGCAATGTGCATATTAAACACCAGGCCGTGATTTACATACAGTTTGCATATTAAATAGCTGGCAGTGGTTTACATACAGTGTGCATATTAAACAGCAGGCAGTGATTTACATGCAGTTTGCATATTATATTGATGGCAGTGATTTACATACAGTGTGCATATTAAACAGCAGGCAGTGAATTACATACAGTGTGCATGTTTAAGAGCAGTCAGTGATTTACATACAGTGTGCATATTAAGCAGCAGGCAGTGATTCACATGCAGTTTGCATTTTACAGCTGGTAGTGATTTACTTACATTGTGTGTATTAAACAGCTGGGTGTGATTTACATACAATGTGCATATTAAGCAGCAGTCAGTGATTTGCATACAGTGTGAATATTAAACAGCTGGATGTAGTTGACATACAGTGTGCATATTTAACAGCAGGCAACGATTTACATGTAATTTGCATATTAACAGCTGGCAGTGATTTACACACTGCATATTTAACAGCAGTCAGTGATTTACATGCAATTTGCATATTAACAGCTGGCAGTGATTTACTTACATTGTGCATAATAAACAGCTGGATGGGATTTACATACAGTGTGCATATTAAGCAGCAGTCAGTGGTTTGCATACAGTGTGCATATCAAACAGCTGGATCTGATTTACATACTGTGTGCATATTCAACAGCAGGCAGTGATTTATATACAGTGTGGAAGCTAAGCAGCTAGCAGTAATTTACATACAGTATGCATATTGAACAACTGGCAGTGATTTGCATACACAGTGTGCATAATAAACAGCTGGTTGTGATTTACATACAAAGTGCATATTAAACAGCAGGCAGTGATTTACATAGAGCGTGCATATCAAACAGCAGGCAGTGATTTACATAGAGTGTGCATAACAAACAGCAGGCAGTGGTTTACATAGAGTGTGCATATCAAACAGCAGGCAGTGATTTACATATTAAACAGATTGCACTGATTTATATAAAGTGTGAATATTAAATGTCAGACAGTGATTCATTTACAGTATGCATATAAAACAGCTGGCACTAATTTACATACAGTGTGCATATTAAACAGTAGTTAGTGTTTTACATACAGTATGCATATTAAACAATTGGCAGTGATTTACATACAGTGTGCATATTAAACAGTAGTTAGTGTTTTACATGCAGTATGCATATTAAACAGTTGGCAGTGATTTGCATACAGTGTGCATATTAAACAGTAGTCAGTGATTTGCATACAGTGTGCGTAATAAAAGCTGTCAGAGATTTACATACAGTGTGTTAAGTTATTATTAAGTTATTTACCTAAATTGCGCATATTAAACATCTGGAATTGATTTATGTACAGTATGCATATTAAGAAGCTGCCAGTCATTTGCACACAGTGTGAATATTAAACTGAAGGCAGTGATTTACAGAAAGACCAGTTAATCATGAGGTGTGAGTATCTCCATTCCTGCCCACCCCACTACAAATCCCACTGAGCCCTCTGCTGATGCAGAGACTAATGAGCTCAAAAGTGGAAGATCGCACTTGTTCAACTGCCCAATCGGCCAGCATATAGCTCACCTGCCACTGGACTTAGTCTGCAGAATAGAAAATTCAAGCCTTGATGTCTGACCTTGACCTCAATCTCCTCTCACCCCTAATCTGCAAGACTATATTCAACTTTGTATCCCCTCTCCCTTCAATCTCTCCTACAGGGATGTCATTGAATTTAAATTTCCTCTTCTTGTATCTCTAATGGGACTGTCGGTGCGTTATTTAACTAGGAAGGAATGGGGAAACCAGACCAATTTACCATTAGTTGCAGGGAGATTCCTGCAATCGATCATCAAGGACAAAGTGACAGATCATGCCAATGCGTGCGAGATGGTCAGTGTTTATCAGCATGGGCTCCTGATGGGTGGGTCACCTTTAACCAATCTAGCTGAATGGTTGGAGGGTACTAACATGGGGAATAGAGACGTGTGTATGGATGACATTTGTACAGATTGCAGAAGGCATTTAATGTGCTCCTGCAAAAGTCATTATTTGTAAAAAAGTGAAAATGGAGGAACCGTTGCGATTGGTTCGAAGGTTGTAAACAGAACTTAGGAGCAATGAGTATGTGGCAAGGGGTGTAGCTAGAGATCTGTACGAGCATCTTCACTTTGCACCATATTCAGTAATAACTTATATGAAGGAATATATGGCCATGTTTGCAGATAACACTAAGTTAGGAAAGACAGGGGGCGCAATTCTCCCAACGTGAGACTAAGTGCCGATGCCGGAGTGAAAACTGGAGTGTTTCACTCCGGCATTGGAGGTCGTTCCTCGCCCCCTATTCTCCCACCCCCAGGGGGCTAGGAGTGGCGCCGCGTCAATTACGCGCGCCGGGCCTTGGCGCCCTGCCAAAGCGTCGCCGCGTAAATGACACGGCCGGCGGCGCTTAAATGACATCACCCGCGCATGCGCAGGTTGGCCGGCGCCAGCCCGCGCATGCGCAGTTGCTGTCCTCCCCACGGGCGCCCCGCAAGACATGGAGGATTGACCTTGCGGGGCGGCGGAGGAAAAGAGTGAGTCCTTTAGAGATGCCAGCCTGCCGATCAGCAGCGTTCGCGCGCTGTTCACGCCGGCAGCAACAAGGTGTGGTTGGCGCCGGCGTGAACCCATCAGATTGGGCAGGCTGCTCGGCCCATCCAGGCTGGAGAATCGCCGCTCGCCATTTCTAACAGCGGCCTGTCGTGAAACGTGACACGCCGTTTGGGAGGAGGGGGGTGGAAGAATCGCGTGCGGGTGCCAGGGCAGCGTGGCGGGAATCGTCCGGCACTCCCGCGATTCTCCCACCCGGTGTGGGTGTCAGAGAATCGCGCCCAGGGGGCGAGACATTCCCGGAAATCGGCAAAGACCGATGGCAGGTGGGAAAAGCGGCATTTCTCCCCCAACGGCAATGGCAGCTTTTCACGCCATATTATGCGGCACTTAGTGCCATACATTTTCAGCTATGTTCCATTGGCAAGGTGGACTCTGATTGACTGCCCTGCCATCACCTCAGCGTTCCTAGGCACCAGATTTAAAGGACGCCCCAGCGCACATCAACCACACCTCATTGGTTGACAGCAAGTTGTGGCTGCACAGAGATCTGCACCCAAGTTCCTGGACATCTCCCTGGAGAGACTCCTGGGTGCAGTGGAGGCGCGACATAATGTTCTTCCGCGTTCAAGGAGGAACCCAGCCGGTAAGGGCACCGATCCAGTATGGTGGTCAGAACCGACTCCATGCAGAAGAGGACAGCCATCCAGTGCCACAATAAGTCACTCTTCTCATCACCCTCAACTCACACTCTCACACCGTATGATTTGATTCGGAACCTCATCAGCTCAGAGGCACCCGACTAAACGGTCTTTGACCAAATAGTGAAATTGTTTGGAGAACATTTCAATCCAAGGCTCTTGATTATCCTCCAACACTATAAGTTTAACTCTGCAGTGAGGAAGTTTGTCTCAGCCTTCATAGCCAGGCCTCGCCAGCTTGCTGAGCACTGAGAGTTTGGGACCGTGCTTAGTGATATGTTTTGCGATCAGCTGGTTTGTGGAATATATAACCTTAATACCTATAAAGATGCTTCTGGCGGAGGCCACAATTACGTTAGATAAAGCGATTGAGATAGCTCAGGTGATGGAGTGCATCGGGAAAGGTGCCACTGAGTTCTGAAGTATGGCTGATGGGGAGATCAACCAAGTAGGGGTAGTATGGCCGCGACGTCTACGGCGGGTTCAACAGGTACAGCGCAGCACAGGGACCTTAGCAGGAAGAAGTCAGGGCACCAGCCTGAGTTCAAGGTAGACTGCTATCATTGCAGAGGGGGACCATTACCAGGAGGCCTGCCATGTTCGGGAGTTCATGTGCTTCCGGTGCAGCCACAAGGGGCGCAGGGGCGGCACGGTAGCACAGTGGGTAGCACTGTGCTTCATAGCTCCAGGGTCCAGGTTCAATTCCCAGCTTGGAGCACTGTCTCTGCAGAGTCTGCACGTTCTCCCCGTGTCTGCGTGGGTTTCCTCCGGGTGCTCCGGTTTCCTCCCACAAGTCATGAAAGGCATGCAGGTTAGGTGGATTGGCCATGATAAATTGCCCTTAGTGTCCAAAAAAAAGGTTAGGAGGGGTTATTGTGTTCTGGGGATAGGGTGGAAGTGAGGGCTTGAGTGGGTCGGTGCAGACTCGATGGGCCGAATGGCCTCCTTCTGCACTGTATGTTCTATGTTCTACTCTAAGCTGGCGGGGAGCCTGCTTATTCAAATTGGACCTCAGTCACACCTATCTGCAACTAGAGTTGGATGAGGAGTCTCAGAGGTTTTCCACAATCAATACCCACAAAGGCCTTTTCCAGTACACCAGACTGCCGTTTGGCAATGCTGCAGCCAGCACTACCTTCCAACATACGATGGAACATCTCCTCCAGAGAGTTCCCAAGGTGACGGTATACCTTGATGGCATGCTAGTCACCGGCACTACACCAGAAGAACGCATGACCAGCCTAGAGGAGGTACTGAAGAGATTTTGTGGTACAGGGGTTTACTATTTACTATTCAGGCCCAGAGACGACATACCGAGGATTTTGCATTGATGCAACAGGGTTGCACTCCTTGGAAAAAAATGTCAAGGCCGGGATTCTCCAATCCCGTGCCGGGTTGGAGAATCGGTCGGAGGGGGGGGGGGGTGCACGAATCCTGCCATGCCACTCCGATGCCGTGCCTGCGCAGTCGCCATGGTACCGGTCGGGAGCTGTTGAAAGTGCCCCTCCCCCCCGCCCGGCGATTCTCCGCGCTCGACGGGCCGAGTGCCCGCCGAGTTCCACCGACGCGTTTGCGTATGGTCCTACCCGGCGGGACCTCGGCGTCCTGGTGGGGGAGGGGGGGGAGGGGGCGTGGGAGCCGAATCCGGGGGTGCCTCCACGGTGACCAGGCCCATGATCAGAGGCAACCGATTGGCGGGCGCCTCATTCTGGGGGCGGGGGGGGGGGGGGGCTATGTTCCTCTGCGCCGGGCCCCTGTAGGGCTCTGCCATGTTGCCCCCGGGCCGGCGCGGGGACGGCCGTGGCGTGCATGCATGGACCCACGCCGGCCGTGGCGCCCCAACTTTCGGCGCCGGAGGAGCGGGCAGCACTCAGGCGCCGTTCTAGCTCCCAAGGAAGGGGTGAATGCCTGGGCCTGGAGGCCCGTTGACGCCGGCGACGCTCGCGCCGGTTTTGACGCCAGCGTCAACACTTATCCGGGATTTCAGAGAATCCTGGCACAAAGCTATATGAGACGTCTTTGCACTCAAAAATGTCAGTGAGCTTAAATCCTTCCTCAGTATGGTCAATTATTATGGAAGGTTTATTTTGAATTTACCCACAACATTGGCACCATTATGCCAACTAAGGAAGAATCAGCGGTGGCAATGGAGAGAGGACCAAGAGGAAGCCTTCTGAGTCGTGAAACAAGTATTACAGTCTTTCAGCTCCTTGGCGCACATTGACCCAGGGAAAACAATCATGCTGACATGTGATCTGTCCCCTTATGGTATAGGGGTCATTTTATCCCAGAACATGGGGAATGGTTTGGAATGCTGTATCACCTTGTCTTTAAGACCCTTTCAGAAGCAGAGCAAAATTATGCCCAGACTGAGAATCGGCGGCCTGGCATCGGAGCGGCGTGGCGGGATTAGCGGATATACTCGTTGTGAAGAAATGTGTGTTGATCAACGGTTCGATGTAGTAACTGACCACAAGTCATTGCTTCGAAGGGAAGATAAGCCCATACTGCTAAAGTCTCAGTGAGGGAGCAGCGTTAGGCCTTGCTGATGACAGCTTACAACTATGCTTTTCAGTACCAGCCTAGGATGCCAATTGCTAAACCGGATGCATTATGTCACCTGCCCCTATCCAAGAATATTCTGCCATCTCCTGTAACCCAGGAAATCATTCTAGTTTTAGACTTCCTATACACTCTGCCAGTGTCCGCTGGGCACATCCAGAGCTGGACACAAAGAGGCACCCCAATCTTTCCAAGATCAAATGAATGTTACCGTCTGGCTGGCGTTACAAGAAGTCTGAACAGCTGAGGCCCTACTTCACCCATCAAGACGAGTTGACATGTGAAGACGGCTTGATTCTGTGGGGATTATGGGTGGTTGTTCTATCTCAGGCCAGGGGGCCCTTCCTTCAAGAGCTACCTAGCACCCACCCAGGGCAGACAAAGATGAAGATGCTGGTCTCCGCAGACCTCAGACACTTCGACCAGTTTATTATCTAAACGTTTTACCAGGTGGCTTTCTTTGCAAGATGAACAAAGGACAATTACAAGTGTATGATTCAGCCAAATTTATTTATCAAACAGCTAAAACAGTTACCCCTCTTAAATCATGCCCAAACTAAATGATCTCAGTATTCTTAATACTACCAGAGCCAAGTTGAGCTTCGGGTCCGATTCTCTGAGTCACGCTTCCTGAGGGTCTTCTTCCATGAAGATTGCTGCCTGTTGTCTCTGTTCGGTCATCCTATTTTATCTGCTACCTCTGCGAATCTTCGCTAGGGAGGGTCCTGGGTGGTCGATCTTTATACCCCTCTTCATGCCTTTCCAGAAAGTTCTCTAGCCCTCAGCCAATGAAGTCTCGGGGACTTCCAATGGAGTTGCCATTTGGAACTCTGCAGGATACCACTGGTCCGCCTCCAGGTGTATCTCTAGGTATATCTCTCCATACATGGTATCGGCAGGAAAACTGGGTGCCAGAATGTGAAGCTTTATATGGGCAACCCAAAAAAATCGATCCATATGAATAGGACCGATTATCTCATAATGGGTGATTGACAGGGCAGGTCCAGACATGTCCTGGCAGTTTGTCTGTGTTCAGTGTATTCGAACTTGGCCAAGTTCGAATTCCATCAGGTCAGTCCTGGAGCTGACTGTTGTTTCATTTTAAAATGTCAAATTCTTAATTTAAAATGTTCGATTTTATCGGACCTAAAATCCAGGCCGCTGTCCATTTTACCACAGGATCGATTGACTTTTTGATGGACTCTCTTTCCCCTGTTGTCCCTGTTAACATTTGTAACTTCTGTACGTAGCTTTTGGGGTTGTTGGAATAAGGGACGTAAGGGGGCGGAGGGATGTGGTAGCACGGCCCCTTTAAGGAGAGGGCGGCAACTTCCAAAGACTATATGACCAGCTTGGGGCCAATGGTATGGGAGCATGCGAACCCCGGCCATTAGCAAGTTTGGGCGGGGCCCTGGGAGCAGGACCCGGGCTGTGTGGACCAGGAGCCGAAGTGCTGAGACTGTTGTATAATGTTCTGTGCCTGTTACTTAACTGCCTTTGCCTTTCATCATTAAACCTTTGTTAACTACTGGAAGTATGTCTTGAGTCACCACGCAGAAAATACTGTGGCTACAGGAGCAGATCAGTAGATGGGTATTCTGACGTGTATAACTTATCTTCTGCCTTTCAACTATCTACAAGGCACAAGGTAGGAATATTCTCCCCTTATCCAGAAGAATGTAACTCCAGCAACACTCAGTAAGTTCAACATCTTCCAGAATAAAGCAGCCAGCTTGATTAATACCTTCCCAACATTCACGCCCTCGCCTGCAGTGCACCACGGCTGCAGGTTTGTGCCATCTTCAAGTTTCAATAAGAAACCATTAACCTCTAACACCAAGTAGCACTTCACATTCATGGGAACACCCATCACCTCCATGTTCCCCCACAAGTCACAAACTTGCACTTGGAAGTATATTGTCATTTCCTCACTGTTTCTGGATAGGGAACCAACTCCCTCCCCAAAAGCATTGTGGGTATCCCTACAACGCGAGGACTGCAGCAGTTCAAAAAGGTGACTCACCACGTCTACCCAGGGCAATTAGCGGTTGGTAATATACGTTGCCCTTGGCAGCATACACATTCTATGATTGAACTAAAAGACAATAGTTCATGTGGTAGCAGGTTCCACATTCTAACCATTAAGTGGTGTCTCCTGAAATACTTTATTGTGTTTATTAGTGAAACTATTTTATACAAATGGGATTTAATGTTCAGCTCCCCAAGAATGGAAACCTCTCATATCCTATAAAAACTGGATGGTGGGATTTTCCAGTCCCGCCTGCCACTAGTGTTATCCAGTCCCAGCCAGAATTCAAAGACAAATTTTCCGTCCGTTCCTGCCGGTGGAATCTTCCAGTTCTGCCGACAGTAACCCCACACCCCCGGCCATGGGTTTGCCCAGTGGCGGAGGGTGCGAAAAATGGGAAAACCCGTTGAAGCATAGGGACCGGAAGATTCCCCCCTCCCCTCAGCCAATTGCGGGCTTTCTCCGCCGCCACAAAACACACTGAGAAGGAAGCCTAAAATCCCGGCCCTGCATGATTTTTAAAAATCTGTTAGGTCAGCTCTCCGCCTTCTATTTTCCAGAGAAAGGAGAACTATCCTTTTCCGTCTTTCCTGATGGTATAACCTCTCAGTTCTGTATCATCGCTGTAAATCGTTTTTGCACTGTCTCCAGTGCCTTTTTGATCAATCTAAGCGCCGAGCATTTCAGCTGTCTGCACGAGATGTTACAACAGCCATCTTTATTGCTGATAATGTTGCAGTTGGTCCAACAAAAAGGAGACCCAATTAAGATTAAATATTTATGGTGATAATACGGGTCTCGGTAATCTTTACGGACACCTCGCTCTGTCGTAAAGATGACTGTGCACTGATGTGGTGTACAGAAGCAAATCATTACCCTGACCTGAGACTAATAAAGTGCTGAGACAACAAACTTAGCCTCACCTAACTGCTGTTGCTATCAGCAGGGCTATTAATTCCCAGAAAGATAGGAGAAAATGAAAAAAAGGCAAGCTTCCTCTATTTAATCGCCTTACCTTCAAATGCTGCCCAGGACTGAATGATGAGTGTGTGTAATAGTCATTCTACTCTTTAAAAAAAAGAATAGATATTTTACCTTCTGAGCTAACAGTTAATTAATTCTGAAAATATCTGTCCCGCTAAAATGAAGAAGGGGGAGTAAAGCTTGAGCTGGATAATACAATTTAGAGAAAGAAAAAAAAATGATGATTTTAGTGCTATCTGCTCGCAGTCTGGACCAAGCTCCTCAATGTCATTCAAAACACAAATAATTTTTCTTTTCAGAAATTGTTCTCATGAATGATTTATATATGTCTTGTTATCAGAAGTGATTTCAATGGACCCCTGTGCATTCACCAAGACATTTGCTGCATAATTGTTAATTTTAATGCCATAATAGCTTTAGATGGAGGAAGAGATTAGACATTTATTGCACAATTAAATGAAACATACTTCAGAATCACAAAGGTTCCATAATTATTTCAGGCCATTAATAAAATGGGCATTAAATTATATTGGACACAAAAGAGAGGGAAATAGATTTTCATTAAAGCAATAGGACTGAGGGAAGTAATAGATCCAGGCTGAATCCTCTCTGAAATTAATTGTTGCCCAGCCTATTTCACAGAGGAATGAATGAAAAACGTGTATTAAGGACCTTTGATGAAAGGCTTTTGTTTGACGGTCACAATGCCAATAATTCAAAGTGGTGCTTGTGATTTTCTCTCTCTCTCTCCCTCTCTTCAATGCGCCATGGCCTCTTGGGGGGCAAGGGCCCCTTTCTTTGCAAGAGGTCAAGGAATACAGGGCTTGACGAGTTCAAGAACTTCGGGAAATTAATGAGAAAAAAATTGAAAGTTTTTTTTTTGCGCCTGCAAAGAAAAGTAAAGCCATTTTTTTCCTTCTTTTGTTTCAGCGAGGTCAAGCAAGTGTTGTATGACAAACAAAACAGCAGATTGCAACTCCTTCTGCAGGCATTGCACACAAACCGACATGAAGGGCAGATTGTCACGCATTAGTCAGCAAACATGCCTGGAGAGCGAGCCTCTCTGTGTCAGATAGGAGATAAAGGGAGGAAAACATTCTTGCTTTGTAGATTTAGAATAAGATATGAAATTATAGAATAACATATTGATATTTTGAATATGAATAATGGATGGCACGGTGGCACAGTGGTTAGCACTGCTGCCTTACAGCAGAAGGGACCCGGCTTCGATTCCCGGCTTGAGTCACTGTCTATATGGAGTTTGCTCTTTTTCTCCAGGATCTGCGTGGGTCTCCTCTCGATACTCCGGTATCCTCCCAAAGTCCAAAGATGTGCAGCTTAGGTGGATTGTCCATACTAAATTGCCCCTTAGTGTCCAGGGATGTACAGGTTAGATGGGGTAACGGGGATAGGGAGTGGACCTGAGTAGGGGGCTCTTTCAGCGGGTCGGTGCAGACCTGATGGGCCAAATGGCCTCCATCTGCACCGTAGCGATTCTGGGCATGATTGTAAAATAGCGGGAGAGGCTGTACACATTAGACAGAAGTTGATTCGCTTTCTAACCGGCCCATTCCCAATGGTGTTCCGAATCCTGCCACAATAGCAAGAAAATCATTGAGACCAATTAAGACCAATCTCCCTCTCATGAGCAAGATCGCAGTCCAATCTAATGGCCTCCCAGGGACTAACCGGCTCCCCAGTGAAAGGTCACGCGGGAGTCGTTTAGCACTCTTGTTTAAAAAACCGGAACGCAGACTCAGTGGCTGCTGAGGTGATCTGAGGAGGTGAGTAGCAATTTCCATTCCCCAGCATGCAGCCCAGGCCCACTGGAGCTGCTGCCCCAGTGCTCGGAGGGAGGAGGGGCAGGGGGAGAATGGACCTTGTCGGGGGGGGGGGGGGGGGGGGGGGGCGCTCAAGGAACAGGAGGTGAGCGACTTGATGTCTTTGGGCCTAAAAGCCATCCTCTAATATTGTGTATACCCATAACAGGGGTGACTATATAGCTGCTGCCTGTCTGTCCTAGCAAATGCTTCCAGGACAGAGCCCCATTCTTGGCTATGTGGTGAAGGTCACTTTAACTCCCTTTGACTGTGAGCAGCCTCGAGCTGCACAGGAATTGCCACTGTTAGTTATCTGAGCACTTCACAGCTCCCAAATATATTCTCGTGCATATACATGCCATGTCTCACCACCAGTCTAGTGTTATTGCCCAGCATTCAAACCAACTGCAAGGCCTGGGCACTTTACCTGAACCCTGGGGCTGTCAACACCACAGCGGCAGAGGCTAACCATCAAATACCAAAGAGCTGGGCTGCAGCACTGGTGCCAGCCCTGCGACCGGAGGGTGAGTGTGCGGATCAGGGGATGGTGCCTGAACTCGGTTCCCCTAATGTTCCCGGCAAGGGTCTGGGGTCTAGGGTCCAGGGGTTTCTGCTGTGCCCATGGTTGAGTGTGCAGAGCGGGATTCTCCTGCGCAATCGGCCCGCTGGATGGCACCCTGTGAGAAGTCAGGATGCCTAAGGGGATATGAGGGTCATGGGCTGGAAGCCCTAACTGATTGTCGGTCTCTCTCCTTCTCTAATTCCTTACAGATAGCAGGATGGATGGTGTTGTTGTTGACCCTGCCGCAGCAGTCCTCACAGTGCTCGTGGCTGTCCAGGCGGCCAGATGCCACAGAAGGCAGCAGCAGCTTCAACGCAAGCTGTAGGTTGCACCCCTGCAGACCCAACCGCCCATCAGGCCGAGGAGTGACCCATAGGGGGACGCCAGCGATGGCCTAAGGTGTACAGGTATCGTTGGACATATGATGAGACGGAAACATGTCCCGTAGGAGGATCTGTCTCAACAGTGCAGCTGCTATTCCATGTCCTTGAGGCCTTGGCATCCCCTCGAAGAGGAGGACGGCCACTCCTGATGGCCATGAAGGTCACCGCAGCCCTGAACATTTATGCCACCGGATGATTTCGGTGAGGGGAGACATAGTGTGGCATTTCAGAACCTACAGCCCACAAGACTCAAAAATGGCGCCGGAGTGCGGAGACTCTCTGAGAGCTCTCTCCCACAGATCCTCTTCCTACATCTCATATAACCGTACTAACCTTTTAAAGCTTAATTGTAACACTAACATTATCTCCAACTTTTCTCATTTATGTGCACTTAAGCCCTGAAGATCCTTCGACGTCCGTGGGCAGCCCACATGCCCCGATCCCGGTAGCACAGTGGTTAGTACTGTTGTTTCACAGCTCCAGGGTCCCAGGTTCGATTCCCTGCTTGGGTGACTGTGCGGAGTCTGCACGTTCTCCCCGTGTCTGCGTGCATTTCCTCCGGGTGCTCCGGTTTCCTCCCACAGTCTAAAGATGTGCAGGTTAGGTGGATTGGCCACGATAATTGCCCTTAGTGTACAAAAGAAAGAAAGGTTATGTGGGGTAGCTGGGTTATGGGGATAGG
This sequence comes from Scyliorhinus canicula, assembly GCF_902713615.1. Classification (NCBI taxonomy): domain Eukaryota; kingdom Metazoa; phylum Chordata; class Chondrichthyes; order Carcharhiniformes; family Scyliorhinidae; genus Scyliorhinus; species Scyliorhinus canicula. The sequence goes on along the minus strand of NC_052158.1, from coordinate 63,777,460 downwards.
GTGGAGGCATGGGCCTAGGTAGCGCGCTCTTTCCAAGGGCCGGTGCAGACCTCGAAGGGTTGAATGGCCTCCTTCTGTACTGTAAATTCTATGATCCCAACCTGGCAGGACTCCTCCAACGACCCAACCCTGGTGTCAACCTGGAAGTGGATCAGGCCCGACCCGGTAATTCGACTTCGACCTCATGTAGGAATACAGCCTCGTCTGAGGAGGGGATGAACCATGAGGGGCTGGAGGATGAACGCGGGGAAGACCCGTGGGAGCTGCTGGCGGATGGTGGACAGGCAGCGATGAGGTCCGGCATGCTTAGGGGACCAAGTAGACCCTCATCTTCGCCTGCTTCTCATAGGATGAGTTTTTGTCTCTAAGCTCATCCCCTCTCTCCCCACCAATCCCTCCTTCCTCCCATGCATCCCAGCCTCAATCTATATTCCCATCTAGTCCCTCCTTCGCCCCATCACACCCTCGCCCCCACCCATTTCTCTCCTTACCCCTTCCCCCGACCCCACTGTACCAACTCCCTCCATTCACCCCCTCCTCCAGTTGACCACCCCTACTATCATTCCCCAACTCTTCCACACACACACACACGTCCCCTCCACGATTCCCCTATTGCACCCTCCCAGAGCCTGTGGAACATCACTCCAGTCTGCTGGGCCTGTGTTGGCACTGCCAATGGGTCAGTATGGAAGCCAGGAGAGTGAGGATCGCTCGGTGTAAGGTAAACTCTGGTGCTCCTCAGTTTCTGCCATAATCTGACTCCTGTCCTGCTAACAGCACTCACACCCATCAACTGAACAGGGGTCTACATCGGGGGCCTCATGATCTTAGACCATTCTGCCCGGGTTGGGGAAGGGGTTGGGAGGTGCGGAGGGCAACAGCGGATGGTGGTGCAAGCAGGCTCGATGTGCAGAATAACAGAACAGAGACTTTGCTGGTGTTAGATGTTTAATGGTGAACATTTGAAACTTCCATTGTCCCTAGCTACAGGTAGTGACCCCCACCCAGTGTACTCTTGGTGAATACTCTATCTCCTTAATTGTCCGTGCTTTGCCATTATGTGTATGTGTGTCCCAGGATGCAATCAGAGGTAGGGGCAGCCTGCTGCTTATCGTGCCTTGTGATCTCCTTGGCGGACACCCCCTGGAGGGCCTGGAGCCAGAGGGCCCTGGCCGAATGACTGGCGTCTATAGCATCACCATGCCACCCTGTTCTGCCCATTAATCTTGAGATGCCCCGATGTCAGGAGGGGGTGTTCGGGTGAGGTGGAGACCATCGTTGTCTCACTGGTGGAAGGCATCGGGTTGCCCTCCAGCGTCTCCCTCCTCCCAGATGGTGCAAGCTAGGCCCTGGGGTTCTCCATGGGTGGAGGGGCAGCTGAAGTGAGTTCCAGAGGCCTCTGCATCATCTGGCTGTGCCGGTCCTGGTGCCTCCCCATTGTCTGCACCACAGTGTTGATGCCTTCAGCGATGTGCCTCAGTGATTGGGCACCCTCTGCAGTGCCTCGGCAGTGTCCACATGCGTCTGGGGTATGTCCCTCAGTGGCTGGGACATGATGCTGAGGCCCTCAGCTTTGGCATTCACAGACTGAGCCACGCCTCGGATACCACCACTCAAGGCGATGACGTTGTGCTCCAGGTTTTCCACTGCGATCGCCACCCTTGCAGGCTTGGCGTTGGTGCCACGCATTGCCGGCGTCATCTCCTGTGCCCATAGGCTTTGGGACTCCTCCAATTGGCTATGCACTCACTGTAGTGCCACTGACATCCCCTCCTGAATCTCACGGCTGCACCCTAGTGTAATCTGCATCAGCTCTGGGATAACCTTGCCCAGAGGCTCTGCATCTGATGGGATTTAGCTGAGCCCTGGGACCCAGCAGACCTCTGTTCACTGTCTCCCTTGGATGTTCCTGCCTCTACCTGATGTGCATCAACATCTGCATGGTGCTCACCAGGTTGTGGCCCCATCTGCCACTCTCCTGCCTGATTAAATGCCCTCCCACCACTAAACATGCCACAGAGGGAGGGCGTTAAATTTCACCCAATAACCATGTTCCTCTCTCCTCAGGTACTGCCAGACCTTTCATAGAAGCCCTACAGTGCCATTGGGCCCATTGAGTCTGAACCAACCCTATGAAAGTGCACCCTATCTCGGCCTACTCCCCCATCCTATCCCCATGACCCCACCTAACCTGCACATCTTTGGACTTCCTTGCCAGTCTCATGACTGGGCAGGATTGCCTTGATTAAAATGAAAGTATTGCAGAGGTTGCTATACTCCATGCAGATGTTGTCAATCTTGTTTCAGCTCGAGTTTTAAAGGAGTTTAAAGGAGAATGATCAGTTTGTTTAACTGGAATAGGAAGAAGCCTCATCTAAAGTTCGCCAAATTGCAGCTGCAAGGTTCCGGGGGGGGGGGGTTTGGGCGTCCCGAATATTAGATTATACCAACTGGCCTTTCATCTTAGATTTATCAGGGATTGAGTTAGCAAGGGCCCTACCTCCAGTTGGCTCAATATTGAGGAAGGTCAGTCGGTTTACTCTTTGCAAGTCTTGTTCCTTTATGGGAACAGGCTCTGCTTGGCGCGAAAATCCTATTATAGTTAATACTCTGAGCGTAAAGAATGGTTTTGGATTGCCACCTTGCTGTGGAGAGGCTAGAACAGTCCATTGATCCCGAGGGCAATGCCGTCGGAGTCTTAAGCTCCTGGCGGGGTCACCCATGTCGGTGTGTTTGGAGGGGAGGAACCAGACAAAGTGCCATCCAAAACAAGTCCGCAATGGCAGATCAGGAGGAAGATACTTGTAAGGTATCAACGGTTGCGATGGCGGATGAAGGCTGCAGCAGTAGGGAGACCCCCAGTTGTCAAGGTTCCCTGGCCACTGGAACTGGATCTACCCTCTGTCAAGGATCGTGTGTCTGCTGATGTGCAATGGCATAACAATGGCATACCAATAATTTTCACTGTAACTTCATTGCATTATTAATGTAAGCCTGTTTGTGACAATAAAGATTATTATTATTATACCCACTTAAAAGATGTGGCACCAGGTGCCTTCGTAGGCCTGCTACTTTTCTTGTTTTTTTGTTAAATTGGATTTCCAGCCTCCACAGCATTTTTCTTTTGAATATGATAATCTGCTAATGTTTATATGTAAATGCCCTATTGTCTCTCCCCCTCCTTGTTTAAGGCTTCCTGGATAAGTGAGAATGTTCACATTGTATAAGGTCCTTTTGTTGTGGCTTCCCCAGCTGAGTGCTGTTATCCAGAGCAAAACATTGGCTGCTTGTACCTTATCAAAAGATTCAAAACAGTGGATGTGTCAGGTTTCTCTTGGATAATTGAAGAGAAGTTCTCCCAATGTCCTGACTGACATTTATTTCATCAACCAACATGACTAAAAACAGATCAGTGATTCATTTATCTCAAATGCTGTTTCTGGGAAATTAGTGTAAAATTACTTTTTCATTCATTTTCAGGAGGTGGATATGGCCAACAAGGCCAGAAGTTATTTTCCACACTAGTTCTAGAATGCAACCCTGAGGACCGAAGGCTGCTCTCCCCTTTGAGAGCTGACTGGTGGTGATTTAACCTGAGGGTCACCACACCTCAGGCGCGGGACAAGGTTGAGAAGGCTCATGAATAACCTCAGTCGGTATGGGAATTGAACCCAGATTGTTGGAGTTGCACCGCATCACAAAATAGCTGTCCAGCTAACTGAGCTAATTGATCCCCAATCATAGAATAATACAGCAAAAAAGGAGGCCATTTAGCCCATTGAAGTACAGAATCCCTATGGTGCAGAAGGAGGCCATTTGCCCATCAGGTCTACATGGACCCTCTGAAACAGCAGCCACCCCAACCCAGGCCCATGCGCCCCCACACCCGTAACCCAGTAACCCCACCTATCCTTTTGGACACTAAAGGGCAACTTAGCATGGCTAATCCACATAGGCGGCACATCTTTGGACTGTGGGAGGAAACCAGAGCACCCGGAGGAAACCTACCAGACAAGGGGAGAAGGTGCAAACTCCACACAGACCATCATCACCCAAGGCTGAAATTGAACCCGGGCCCCTGGCACTGTGAGGCAGCAGCGCTAACCACCTTGCTGCCATGCCGCCCTAAATAAATAGTCTGCGTTGACTCTTTTGAAAAGCAATCCAGTCAGTCCGACTCAACTGCTCGTTTCCCATTTCCTTCCAAGTATTATCTAATCCCCTTTTGAAGGCTACCACTGAATCTCTGATGGGGGCGGGTGGGAGGGGGGGGGGGGGGGGGGGGGGGGGAGCGGCCTCTGATGGGTGTCTGATTCATCACCCTACCAGGCAGTGCATTCCAAATCCTAACCACTCATTCTCAAATGTCGCCTCTAGCTCTTTGTCAATCAATCTGTGCCCTCGCCATCATTAACCCTTCAACCCTTGGAAAGACTTTATTTTGCCTTTGTGATGGTTCTGGTGGGGCAGCTTTTCTTGAATTGCCGTAGTCCATGTGGGGAAGACACAGTCGCTTCAGATAGGGAGTTTCAGGATTCTGAAGACATGGGAATGCACTTCCAAGTCAGGATCGTGTGTGCGACTTCGAAGGGAGCACGCAAGTGCAACTGATAGATGATAGGCCATGGAGGTCACAGGTTCGAAAGGGGCTGCTGAAATTGATTACATCTCTCCACATAACTGAAGTCCCTGAATGCTGGTAACATTCCAGAAACTCTCTTCTGTACCGTTGACATCAAGAATTGAATACAATACTGCAGTGAAGACCTAATCAGCGCACAACTTCTTCCCATTGTACTCTATGACTCAATTAATAAAGCCAAGTATTCCATACACTTTTTCAATAGCCTTCTCAAATTGATTTGCCATCTTCAAAGATTTGTGTGTGTACACGCCCAGTTCTTTCTGTCCCTGGAACTCCTTTATAATTGTACAATGACGTTCATACTGCCTCTCCTCATTCTTCCGAACAAAATGTATAACTTTGCACATCTCTGCACTAAATGTCATCTGTCATGTGTCTGTCTTTGCATTCTTTTACAATCCTGCTCATTCTTTATTGCATTTCCAAGTTTCATGTTGTTTTCAAAATTTGAAATTGCACCCTACATAACCAGGGCCAGGGCCAGGATTCTCCCCTACCCGGCGGGGCGGAGGGGTCCCGGCGCGTTAGAACATAGAACATAGAACAGTACAGCACAGAACAGGCCCTTCGGCCCTCGATGTTGTGCCGAGCCATGATCACCCTACTCAAACCCACGTATCCACCCTATACCTGTAACCCAACAACCCTTACTTTTTAACCTTACTTTTTAGGACACTACGGGCAATTTAGCATGGCCAATCCACCTAACCCACACATCTTTGGACTGTGGGAGGAAACCGGAGCACCCGGAGGAAACCCACGCACACACGGGGAGGACGTGCATACTCCGCACAGACAGTGACCCAGCCGGGAATCGAACCTGGGACCCTGGAGCTGTGAAGCATTTATGCTAACCACCATGCTACCGTGCTGCCCCTACCGTGTTGGAGTGGTGTGAACCACTCCGGTGTCGGGCCGCCTCAAAGGTGCGGAGAATTCTCGGGGTCAGGTCGCCCTTTGCCCCCCCCCCAGGACCCCGGAGCCCACCGGTGCCGCCAATCCCGCCGGTCAGGTAGGGGATTAATCCACGCCGGCGGGAGCGGCCTGTCAGCGGCAGGAATTCGGCCCATCACGGCCGGAGAATTGCCGCGGGGGCCTGACGATCGCCGGGGTGGGCCTGCCGACTGGCGCGGCGCGATTCCCGCCCCCGCTGAATCTCGGGGGGGCGGAGAATTCGGGACACGGCAGGGGCGGTATTGAAGCCGGCCCCAGGCGATTCTCCGACCCGGCGGGGGGGTCGGAGAATCCCACCCCAGGTCATTAATATACATCAAATATGTGGTTCTAATATCAACCCAAAGGGAACATTACTGTATATCTCACTCCAGTCGGAAAAGTGGTTTAGAATTGCTCCATGCTGCCACTGTCCTTTAACCTCATGAGTTTTAATTTTACTAAGAAGTCTAATATACAAAACTATGCCAAAAGCTGAGTGAAATTTGAAATGTACAACCTCCACATAATCCTTATTAGCACTCATTCTTACTTCATAAAGCACTCAGCCAAGTTAGTGAAACACAATTTGTCTGGTGTGAATTTGTTGGCATGAATATTGCTGAAAAAGAGACATTCTGTCGAAACGTTTTGTGTTGCACTCATCAGGGCAGTTTGCAAGAACACCAACAAAGGGAGCAACAACTGATGCACGAGAAGAGGTTGCTGATTGGTTGGCAAGAGGGCTCTGATTGGTAGAGCGGTCACGCTGCAGAATGGACCAGGGAACAGTGAACTGCCAAGCTTTTTTCAAATTCAAACCGGGCAAGTCAACTCTGATTGGTCATGAGGAATGAACCAACGATTGACTCTCCTCCAAGCTTTATTTAATTGAAAAAGGCGCACTGCATGGAATTGTTCCTTCTGTCAGCAAGGCCTGGTGTGTGAATATATGTAGCTTCGAGCTAACATAAGTAGGTCACACTGGTGACATTCGATCTGCTGGTTTTAAATCTGAACAAAAGCATGTCCGTTAACTGCTCCCTGGTTAGTTCTCCATGACAATGATTCTACCAGCCGCAGTCCTCTTTTCAACCAATCAGCATACTTTTCTCATCCAGTACCACTTTACTATGATCATTCTTGCAAACTCTCCTGATGAGTGCAAGATGAAAAGCTTCAACTCTTTTTCCGACAATATTCAAATTCTGTACTACCAAATGACTAGACATACAGTGCAGAAGGAGGCCATTCAGCCCATCGAATCTGCACTGACCCACTTAAGCCCTCACTTCCACCCTATCCCCCTAACTCAATAACCCCTCCTAACCATTTTTGGTCACTAAGGGCAATTTATCATGGCCAATCCACCTAACCTGCATGTCTTTGGACTGTGGGAGGAAACCGGAGCACCCGGAGGAAACCCACGCAGACACGGGGAGAATGCGCAGACTCCGCAAAGACAGTGACCCAGCAGGGAATTGAACCTGGGACCCTGGCGCTGTGAAGCCACAGTGCTAACCACTTGTGCTACCGTGCTGCTCACAAGAGTAGTACTGTATGACTCTTTGAAGGTTTATGATATCGTCAATGTAAGACATTGTTTAAAACTCAATCAATCAATCATGAATTATGAGCAAATGAACAACTTAATATAGTCTTAAAATAACTAAGGGGTTTTTACCAGGATTACTGCTTTTGTTACATTATTATTTCAATGAGGTACAAGCAGCCAATGCTTTATTTTTGAGTAACAGCACCCAGTTGGGAAAGCACAATAAAAATAATATGTACAATGCCCACACTGTTAAACAGGAAACCTTCAACATGGAGAGGAACAACAATGGAACGTGTACATACAAGCAGCCAGATGCATTAACAGATTATCATGTTCAGAAGTAAAATAATATGATTGCTGGACTTCTGCAATAACACCAAAGGTGCTGGAACACACCCAGCAGGTCTGTGGACAGAGGAAAAGGGGTTTATTTTCAGATTGATGGCTTTCTGCAAGAATTGGAAGAAGTTGAGTCGTCTTTAAGCAAGTACACAGGCAGAAAAAGAAATGGGGAGGAGGAAGGGAGGAAAGAACAAAGCATAGGCATCTTATACGAAGTCAGGAGAGAGGCAAGAGGTATGACGGCGCATTGCAAAAGTGGGTGATAATGGAGCAAGGACCATTGTGGAGCAAGGGTTCAATTTCCAGCCTTGGGTCATGCCTGTGTGGAGTTTGCACATTCTCCCCGTGTCTGCGTGGGTTTCCTCCGGGTGCTCCGGTTTCCTCCCACCGTCCAAAGCTTTGCAGGTTAGGCGGATTGGCCATGCAAAGTTACCCCTTAGTGATCAAAAGGTTAGGTGGGGTTACGCGGACAGATTGGGGGGTGGGCTCAGAGGGGGTGCTCTTTCGGAGGGTCGGTGCAGACTTGATGGGTCAAATGGCCTCCTTTTGCATTGTCGGGATTCTATGATTCTAAGAAGAGAAACAAAAGAGGCCCTTGAGTGGCTGTAAATGACGAGCAGAACCATTACTATCATCAGCTATCCAAAATAATGAGGACATTGGTTATGATCTGAAACTGTTGAACTCAATGTTGAGTGAGGAAGGTTGTAAAGTGCTAATTGAAGATGCAATGCTTTAACAAACTTGCGGAGGATTCATTGGAATATTGTGAGAGGCTGAGGGAAGGGAAATCATATTCTTAAATGCATACTCTATACCTTAGAATCACAGAATTTTTTTTTAAAAATTCATATACAGGATGTGGGCATCATTGGTTAGGCCAGCATTTATTGCCCATCCCTAGTTGCCCTTCTGAAGGTGGTGGTGAGTTGCTTTCTTGAATCGCTGCAGTCCTTGATGTATAGGTGCACCCACTGTGCTGGTAGGGAAGGAGTGTCAGGATGTTGCCCCGGCGACAATGAAGGAGTGGCGATACATTTCCAACTCAGGGTGGTGAGTGACTTGGAAGTGGAACCTCCAGGTGGTGGGGTTCCGAGGTATCTGCTACTCGTGTCCTTCCAGATGGTAGTGGTTGGGGTTTGGAAGGTGGTGCCATTGAATGGTAATGCCATTGAAACTAAATTCAACTGTACACGTTGCTAAGCTTAAAGATTCAGTGAATACAGATTCAGAACATGGTGGTATGCCTATATTTTCATGATGCAGTGAAATGGCTTCCTTGAGTGGAACATTAGTGAATAGGCTTGCAATGTTGAATGAGCACATGGTATTGCTGCCGATATGCAGGCTGTGTATAGTCTTTGCAAAAGTGAAAGATTCCTTAATCATGTGCATGGAATATTCACTCAGATCTGTTTGACCAATTTATGTTGTTCCAAACCAGTCGTAGAGAAGATAGAGCATAATGAGACAGCACTTTTGTGTATCTTTGGCAGCCCGCATAGACTTGTGAACCATTAAGTTGAATCCTCTCGTATTCACCATAAGTCACCTTGTTGCTCTTACCCAAGTCTAACAAAAGTCTCTTTTCAGCACTATTTTTCTCTCTGCTGACTTTCCTCAGCTTGTCCCAACCCAGTTACGGGTTGAATCCTTGACTGTGACAATGAATTGATGGAAAATCGCACAAATTGTGGCCACGGTTTCCTCGGAATGGGCAGAGCTAACAAGTGCACACTCATAAATTCCACCATTAAAACAGAAAATGCTGTAAATACTGCTGGCTGGATCTGTAGTGAGAGACAAACAATGGGGCAGATTCTTCTCCAGCGGGATTCTCCGTTCCGCCAGCAGTGTACCCCACCCAGGGGTTTCCTGGCAACGTGTGTTGGCTACAATTGGAAATCCCATTGGCCAGTCGCTGGTACGGAGAAGCTGCCGGTGGCGGTGCACTGCCGAGAAAGCCGCGGCTGGGGAGGAGGAGAATTCACCCCAGTGTTTTCGGCTGATGAAGGAAGCAAAGAAAAACTGGGGCACGTACACAGTGCATTTTTACAACCACTGTGTGCATCAAAAAGCTTTGCATCCTGCTTTTTGTACTACATTTTGTAGTGTAGTCAATGTTGTAATTTAGGAAATGTGACATCTAGTTTGTGCACAGCAAGATCCCACGAAGATCAATGTCTTCATGGCCAGGGGCGGGTTTCTCTGTCCCGCGGTGTGGCACGCCGTCAGGATGCTCCGTTTCGCTGGATGGTCAATGGCGTTTCCCATTGTGAGGCAGCCTCACACCGTCGGGAGACCCCCGGGCTGCCGGCAAAACGGAAAACCCCAACGGCGGAGACTGCAGCCAAGATCTTTTACATCCACACCAGCAGGTAGAACATCTCATCTGAAAGGCAGAACCTCAAATACTACAGCAAAACGTTCAGTACCACACAGGGGCCTTCATTTTCATGCTCAAGACCTGTAAGTTGAACTCAAACCCTTTCAATTGGTGGCAAAAGTGCCACCAACTGAACCACACGGAGACAACATTCAGCAGTGAAACAAAATAGCGCAGGAGCTGGATATCTGAAATTAGGAAGTTAAAAAATAGAAAATGTTGGAAAAGTTCAGCGGGTCAGGTAGAATCTACGGAGCGAGAAAAGTGACTTCAATGCTTCAAGTCCATTGATCAGAATCAACAAAACGGGGGTAAAGGGGTGTGAAGAGGACTGGTGATTCGTTGAAAGACGAAAGATTAAAAGACAGAATCATCATAGTGTACGGACAAGAGGCAATAATGAGAGAAATTAGAGAAACAAAAGATGTATCAAAGACCCAGAGGGTGTGTGAATGGTTACAGCATTCCCTCATTGCTGCACTAAAGTCATATGCATGAAATAAATGTTAGTGCACCCGCAGTTGCACACAGGCACTTCAATAATGCATAATGATTCATGCAAAAATAAATGTAACTTTGAAAATGTAATTATAAAATATAATAGAGTCTCCTCAGAGAAATGATTATACATGTAAAAACTCAGCCACTGCCAAAACCTGCCAGAAAGGTGCAAAATATTGGACACGAACAGAGGAAACGTTGGAAATACTCATTCGGATCTGACGGAAAGTCATCACCCTGAATCATTAACTCTGTTTCTCTGTCCACAGCCATTTTTGGACCTGCTTGGTGATTCCAGCAGATTCACAGAAATACCGAAACGTACAGCACAGAGAAGCCCTTCAGCCCATATTGTCTGCACTGGGTTTCTGAAAGAGCAACCCTGCTTAGTCCCACATCCCCTGTAACCCACATTGTAACCCTCTAAAGTTCATCATCCTCAAGCACCTAATTTTTCAGGTAGAGAGTTTTGATCCCGGAAAAAGGGGACTGGGGAACTGTAAACATTACGAGTGCGATTTCCTGGCCTTTCCCACATTGTGAACTGTGAGGAGTATAATGATAGACTTCAAAAGTCGGGCCGATGAAATAGGCGGACAAGTCTGCTGAAATAGAATGCAGGGAAGTGAGAAAGGTTATATTGTGGAGGAAAGAATGAGGAGAGGCAACATCAAGTAATAAGCATGATGCTGAAGAGGATGCAGAAACATAGAGACCTGGGGGTATATATCTGTACAAGTCATTGAAGGAAGCACAACAAGTCGAGAAAGACTTTGGGGATTGCAGAATTTATAAATAGGGCTTAAAATACAAAAGCGAAGGAGTTACAATGAACCTTCATAAACCACTGGTTCAACCTCCACTGGATTATTGTGATTAGCTCCGGGTTTAGAGAAGATGCCTGGTACTGAGTCTGGCTCTGGGGCTCAGAAGGGAAGGGGGGAGAATAGAAAAGCAATAGTAATAGGAGATTCAATGGTTAGGGGAATAGATAGGAGATTCTGTGGTCGCGAGCGAGACTCCCGGAAGGTATGTTGCCTCCCGGGTGCCAGGGCCAGGAATGTCTCGGATCGTGTCTTCAGGATCCTGAAGTGGGAAGGTGAGCTGCCAGAAGTTGTGGTGCACATTGGTACCAACGACGTAGGTAGGAAAAGGGGTGTGGAGGTAATAAACAAGTTTAGGGAGTTAGGCTGGAAGTTAAAGGCCAGACAGAGTTGTCATCTCTGGTTTGTTGCCGGTGCCACGTGATAGCGAGGCTAGGAATAGGGAGAGAGTGCAGTTGAACACGTGGCTGCAGGAATGGTATAGGAGGGAGGGCTTCAGGTATTTGGATAATTGGAGCGCATTCTGGGGAAGGTGGGACCTGTACAAGCAGGACGTGTGCATCTGAACCAGAGGGGCACCGATATACTGGGAGGGAGGTTTTCTAGTAGTCTTCGGGAGGGTTTAAACTAATTTGGCAGGGGAATGGGAACCGGATTTGTAGTCCAGCAACTAAAGAAGCCGATATTCAGGATGCCAAAGCGTGTAGTGACACAGTGGGAAAGGTAACACTGACAAAGGAGAGTACTTTCAGGCAAGGAGATGGGTTGAAGTGTGTATACTTCACCGCAAGAAGCATCAGGAATAAGGTGGGTGAACTTAAGGCATGGATCGGTACTTGGGACTACGATGTTTTGGCCATCACGGAAACTTGGATAGAAGAGAGGCAGAAATGGTTGTTGGAGGTCCCTGGTTATAGATGTTTCAACAAGATTAGGGAGGATGGTAAAAGAGGTGGGGGGTGGCGTTGTTAATTAGAGATAGTATAACAGCTGCAGAAAGGCAGTTCGAGGAGGATCTGCCTACTGAGGTAGTATGGGTTGAAGTCAGAAATAGGAAAGGAGCAGTCACCTTGTTGGGAGTTTTCTACAGCCCCCCCCCCCCCCCCCCCCCCCAACAGCAGCAGAGATGTGGAGGAACAGATTGGGAAACAGATTTTGGAAAGGTGCAGAAGTCACAGGGTAGTAGTCATGGGTGACATCAACAGCACAAACATTGAGTGGAAACTATTTAGATCAAATAGTTTGGATGGGCTGGTGTTTGTGCAGTGTGTCCAGGAAGCTTTTCTAACACAGTATGTAGATTGTTCAACCAGAGGGGAGGCCATGTTGGATTTGGTACTTGGTAATGAACCAGGGCAAGTGATAGATTTGTTAGTGGGGGAGCATTTTGGAGGTAGTGACCACAATTCTGTGACTTTCACTTTAATCATGGAGAGGGATAGGTGCGTGCAACAGGGCAAGGTTTACAATTGGGTGATGGGTAAATACAATGCTGTCAGACAAAAATTGAATTGCATAAGTTGGGAAAATAGGCTGTCAGGGAAGGACACAAGTGAAATGTGGAACTTATTCAAGGAACAGGTACTATTTGTCTTTGATATGTATGTCCCTGTCAGGCAGGGAAGAGATGGTCAAGTGAGGGAACCATGGTTGACAAGAGAGGTTGAATGTCTTGTTAAGAGGAAGAAGGAGACTTATGTAAGGCTGAGGAAACAAGGTTCAGACAGGGCACTGGAGGGATACAAGATTGCCAGGAGGGAACTGAAGAAAGGGATTAGGAGAGCTAAGAGAGGGCATGAAAAATCTTTGGCAGGTACGATGAAGGAAAACCCCAAGGCCTTTTACACATATGTGAGAAATATGAGAATGACTAGAGCGAGGGTAGGTCTGATCAAGGACAGTAGCGGGAGATTGTGTATTGAGTCTGAAGAGATAGGAGAGGTCTTGAACGAGTACTTTTCTTCAGTATTTACAAACGAGAGGGGCCATATTGTTGGAGAGGACAGTGTGAAACAGACTGGTAAGCTCGAGGAGATACTTGTCAGGAAGGAAGATGTGTTGGGCGTTTTGAAAAACGAGGATAGACAAGTCCCCCGGGCCTGATGGGATATATCCAAGGATTCTATGGGAAGCAAGAAATGAAATTGCAGAGCCGTTGTCAATGATCTTTTCGTCCTCACTGTCAACAGGGTTGGTACCAGGGGATTGGAGAGTGGCGAATGTCTTGCCCCTGTTCAAAAAAGGGAATAGGGATAACCCTGGGAATGACAGGCCAGTTAGTCTTACTTCAGTGGTAGGCAAAGTAATGGAAAGGATACTGAGAGATAGGATTTCTGAGCATCTGGAAAGACACTGCTTGATTAGGGATAGTCAGCACGGATTTGTGAGGGGTAGGTCTTGCCTTACAAGTCTTATTGACTTATTTGAGGAGGTGACCAAGCACGTGGATGAAGGTAAAGCAGTGGATCTAGTGTACATGGATTTTAGTAAGGCATTTGATAAGGTTCCCCATAGTAGGCTTATGCAGAAAGTAAGGAGGCATGGGATAGTGGGAAATTTGGCCAGTTGGATAACGAACTGGCTAACCAATAGAAGTCAGAGAGTGGTGGTGGATGGCAAATATTCAGCCTGGAGCCCAGTTACCAGTGGCATACCGCAGGGATCAGTTCTGGGTCGTCTGCTGTTTGTGATTTTCAATAATGACTTGGATGAGGGAGTTGAGCCTCATTACGGGGTCTGCGGGCCTGTGAGTCCACGGGTCGGGCCTGAGGAGCTTTCGGCTTCTGGACTTTCGATCTGGCCAGACAGACTCTGGCGAAGTGACCCTTTTTGCCGCACTCGCTGCATGTCGCGGAGCGAGCTAGTCAATGCTGCCGGGGGTGTTGGCCCTGTCTGCAGAAGTAGCACGACGGTCCCCCGCTCTGGGCGGGCAGCGGCACTCCACAGGCCTGTGGCGTGGCCAGGTCTGGCATCATCCACTTCGACGGGGCCCACATGGGGCTCGCTGGGTCCACGGGGAACACGCTGAGGCTCTGGTAGGCCACCTCTAAGAGCGGGTCCCAGCCACATAGCTGTCCTGGATCCGCAGCTTCATGTGCTCCTCCGCCGTCACGTCTTGATAATTACAGTTTTGGCGAGTAGGATCAGGCTTTCCAGATATTCATCCAGAGAGTCTCCTGCACGCTGCCAGTGGGTAGTGAGCAGATGCCGCGTGAACACCTCGTTTACAGCCTTGATGAAGCGCTTCTTCAGAATCGCAACCACTTCCTCGTAACGTTGTTGTCTTTTCGATCAAAACTGAAATTCGATGGCTCACCCGGGTGTGGAGGAGGTGCAGCTTGCGAATTTCGGGGATAGGTGCTTCGGAGGAGCCGAGGTAGGCCTCGGAGCAGTCGGGCCAGTGAGAGAAGATCCCCTTGGCTTCTGGGGCACGGGCGTCTAAGTCGAGTTTTTCTGGCTTGAGAGTGGCGTCCATAGTGATGTTGTTTGTGTAATAAATTGATATACCATCAATTCACAGCGAGACCTACAAGTGAACGAAGGCTTTATTACACAAAGAACTAGCCTGCCAGTGACTTCTGTACAAATGAGCGCCACCCACTGGGCGCAGGATTATATACAGTCCCGGGGGGCAGAGCCACAGGCACCACATCTCCTGGTGTATACATTCACCACTCCAATGTATACAGGTTGGACACTCAGTGGGGTAATGTAGGAGGAGAATGAATACATGCAAGAACTGTGCCATAAAGAGCTATATTGCCAAGGCATGTTGGGCTCAGAAAACCTCTTCTACATCAAGAATGTGCAAGAAAAATAATCACATTTTAACAGACTATAAATTAGGAGACAAAGTTAAAAACCACTTAGAAGACAATGTATCCAAGCTATTGCAAGAGCAGAAGCTAGGTGTCTTGTCGATGCGGAACGATCAAGATTTTTGGGCATTTCTAAAACTCGAAGGTAACAAAACCAAAATCGAAGTGAATACGGGTGCAGTGTATTGTTAATAACTGAGACAAATTATAATCCAAATTTGGAGCCTTTAAAACCTTCCAATGTAATACAAAGGATGTACACTGAAGGATGTACAATTAAAAGGATGCAGAATGGTAAAAGTAGAATCAAATGGACAGAAGGCAAAGTTGTCTCTTCACATTGTCCATGAACATTTTCCTGTTTTATTTGGTAGCATGGTCGGCAAATATTAGGCTCTACTAATTAGGAAACAGCAAATCAACAAATGGATTCAAAACAACTTTTAAAAAAATATATTTTATTCAAGGTATTTTCATATGTAAAAATAAAAACAGAAGAACAGCCAAACAACATTATCAACAACCAACACCCACTTCCTCTCCGCGCCGCCAATACTGCCCCTTCTCCCAACCTGCCTTCCCCATTTTAACCCTCAAACCTCCCTAAAGAAATCAATAAACGGTTTCCACCTCCGAGTGAATCCCTCAAGACAAACATGATCGTCTCCAGCCTCAGGAATTCCACCAGGTCACTCATCCCGCTTTTGGTGGCTCCTGAGCCTGAGCAAGATCCATCTTCAGGCTAGTAAAGAGGCAAAGGCCAAAACATCGGCCTCTTTCGGCCCCTGGACTCCCGGGTCTTCCGACACCCCAAATGTCACCAACCCTGGACTTGGGATCACCTTCATCCTCAGCACATCGGACATTCCGCGAACCCCTGCTAGAACCCCTTCAACTTCGGACATCCCGAAAACATGTGGATGTGATTTGTGGGCCTCCCCGCTCACTATCCTCTTCCCCCTCAAAAAACTACTCATCCTTGCTACCGTCATATGTGCCCTATAAACTACTTTGAACTGAATGAGACTTAACCTCACACACGGCGAGGACGCATTCAATCTCCGCAGGGCTTATGCTCACATAACTTGCAACAACTTCTGTTAAAGAATAAGAAGGTGTTCAAAGATTCACTAGACTCAATGACTGGAGTTCAGGCATACTTAAAAGTCAAGCCAAATAGTATACCAAAATGTCTCATTGCTAGAACCATACCGTACGCTATTAGGCCAAAATTGAAGAAGAACTGGAAAGGCAAGTCCAAACATGAGTCACGGAACCAATTGTTGCAAGTAATTGGGCAACAACAATAGTTCCTGTATTGAAATGTGACAGCTCAGTGAGAATATGTGATTTAAAAACATTTATTAACCCAGTATTGTGCACTGATCATTATCGACTGCCACTGATTGAAGAATTATTTGCTGGACTTTTTGGAGGGCAAAAATTCAGTAAAATTGGTTTTCACAGGCATATCTGCAGTTGAATGTGGCTGCAGAATCACAGCCGCCACTCAGTATTGTGACGCACAAAGGTCTGTTTTGTTATAGAAGACTTCCATTTAGAATAACATCTGCTCCTGCTCTTTTTCAGAGACCCATGGATCAAATTCTTAGTGGGCTGAATGAGGTGCAATATTGTTTGGATGACAGGTTCAAGTGAAAAGCAGCAATTAAAGATTTTGGAAGGTACCCTGAAGCATTTCCAGAGCCACAACTTGAGAGTTAAGAAGGAAAAGTGTT
The DNA here is from genome assembly GCF_902713615.1 of Scyliorhinus canicula. Classification (NCBI taxonomy): domain Eukaryota; kingdom Metazoa; phylum Chordata; class Chondrichthyes; order Carcharhiniformes; family Scyliorhinidae; genus Scyliorhinus; species Scyliorhinus canicula. The sequence goes on along the minus strand of NC_052158.1, from coordinate 63,760,714 downwards.
ACTTTTTCACGTCATATATTTCCTGGATCATATCATCGATAAAAATGGCTTACACAAGGAGCCAATGAAGACGGTTGCAATCTTAGAAGTACCATGAAGACTCCAACCCGCGCATGCGCGGATGACGTCATCGTGCATTTGCGCGAAACCCGCGCATGCGCGGGCCGGGATGCCCCTCAGCCGCCCCGCGAATTGATACAGCGGGGCGGCGGAAGGACAAAGAGTGCGCGGGCATCGGACCCGCTGCCCGCGATCGGTGGGCACCGATCGCGGGCCCATGGCACCCTTGGCACGGCCGTGGTACTGCCGTGCCAATCGGTGCCATGGTTTTAAAAATCGGGACTTTACGGCCGTTTTTATGAACGGCCAAACCAGGTGTATTTGCCGTTCGTAAAAACAGCCATAAAGGGCTGGGAACTCGGCCCATCGGACAGCTGAGAATCGCTGCTGGCCGTAAAAAAACGGCGGCAGCGATTCGTATCGGGAGTCGGGCGTGGGGGGGGGGGGGGAGAATAGCGGGAGGGCGTCGGGCCAGCGTGGCCGTAAAATTTTACGAGCCACGCTATTCTCCGCACCGTCGTGAGTGCGGAGAATTGCCTCAAAATGTCAGACAGAGACCAGCCACAGAGATAAATTCAGATCCTGTTCTGACTGACAGACACTGGAATAACTTCCGAGGAAGTACCATCTACTGAAGAGACTGAGAACACTTCCAAAGTCTCAAGTAGCCAGTTCCAGAATGTTGAATTGAACCCAAATGGAATAGATGTCCACCTGAGAGACTGTCTTTTTAAATTGTATATATTATATATATATATACACATGTGTAAAGATAATGTACCAGTGGATCTGCTGTAGAAATGTTCATCATTGTTCAACTAATAAAGTAATGGGGGAGGGGTGTTATGTATCAGAGAATACATCCCTGCAGGTAAAGTGACATGTGATGTGTCATGACTGCAGAAGAGTGCTTTGCACAGGTTTTGCAGTTCTCCGTCTTAGATTGTATGAGAAACACCCCTTAATAAAACCCCCATCTTGTTGGAAAGTATGTGGCACCCTGTACCCTTTCTTTTTACTGCTAACAAAGAAATATATGAGATGGTCACCAGGATATAGAAGTAGAAAAGAGGAATAAGCTGCATAAAGTTAGAATGCTGGGCAGTACTAGAGAAGGGAATAGTTTCACATTAGATAGGAGTGGATTACAAGGGAATAATAATTTATTAAGTGGGATCAGACTTTGAGAGAATGTAATAAAGTCTAAATTGGGGAAAATGTGCATGTATGTGAATGTGCGGAGTGTGATAAATAAGATTAGTGGGTTATAGTCACGGATTATTAAATATGGGGTTACAGGGGGGGTTTCAATAGCTTGCCCCCCCCCCCCACCTTTCTTCCCCCCCACCCCACCCTGCAGAGGAAAGTTGGCTGTAAGCGACTTGCCTCATGCCTCCTGCCCCACAGCAATAACAAGTTGTGGACAGGTTGAATTGGTGGAGAATTTCTCTTCCGTCCCTCACTGGGGAGTATGTCCCGACCTCGGGAGCTGCCGGCTAATTGGATTGGTCAGCAGATATAGTTGTTTCAGCAGTGCCAAGAGCTCAGTTGTGGCTGCTGCAGGAATTGCAACTACTCCCAAGAAGAAGTCCGGAGTAATAGATGAAATTGAGGGGAAGCAGTTTGACCAGTGTGTGTGTGTGGTGGGGGGGTGGGGGGGTTGGGGTGGGTTTAGTGACCAGGCAGGTAAGTAGAAAGGTGTGGTGGGTACTGTCTTAGGGGACTGTCTTGCGATGTGGAAAAGGCACACCATCCCCTTCCATCCCGCAATTCAAAAAACATTTGAACAAAAACAGCCTGGCCACTCCTGCCCGTCTACCCATGCCAGCCATATTATGGTGTGGGCAGACTATAATTAGGGTCAATTGGCTTTTCATCAATTTTCATGTCCGCCCATCTACCATGTTCTGGCAGTGAGCTCGGGGATGAGTGGGACGGTGATGGGAGGGCACCCGCTCAATTATGCGTGCCCGCCCCTCCCTTCTCCACCCCCACCGTGGCAAAAACATGCCCGAGGTGTGTAAAAGAGATCGTAGAGTATGTTCAAGAACATTTTCTTCAGCAGCACGTTTCCAGTCCAATGCGAATGGAGGTCCAACTCGACCTTGGAAATGGAGTGGGCCAAGTAGACCAGGTGTCGGCAGGAGAACACTTCAAGGACAATGGTCATTGTATCTTAAAGATCAGACCGGTTCTGGAAAAGGGCGAGGAGAATCGTGAATAAGAATAATTAACTGGGGGGGAAGACGACCTCAGTGGGATGAGACTGGATCCAGGTCAGGGAAAAACAATACCTGAACAATGGGGCTGCCATTAGAGAAGAGGTAGTTTGTGCACAGACGAGGTACATTCCCATGAAAGGGAAAGGCAGGGAAGATTCATGAGAATAGCCCCACTGTTACTTGGGTGGATTGGAGAAGCTGGGACGGTTTTCCTTGGAAAAGTGACGGTTGAGAGGCGATTTGATGGAGATATTGAAAAACCAGGAGGTGTCTGGATAGAGTAGGAGAAACTGTTCCCAATGGTGGAAGGGTCGAGAATCAGAGGACACCATTTAAGGTGACTGGAAAAAGAAGCAATGGCAACATGAGGTAAACCTTTTTCACACAGCGATTGGTTCAGGTCGGGAATGTGTTGCCTGAGAGTATGGTGGAGGTAGATTCCATCAAGGCATTCGACAGAGAATTGGATTGTTATTGGAAAAGGAAACATGTACAGGGCAATAGTGAGAAGGCAGGGGACTGACACGGGGTAGATTGCTCCCACAGAAAGATGGCACAGACACAACAAGCTGAAATAATTCTGTTTTTGTGCAATATAGATGATCATCAATCGATAATCAATATTATATTTAGGACTGAGTTTAGGAGGAACTTCTTCACCCAAAGGGTTGTTAATCTATGGAATTCCTTGCCCAGTGAAGCAGTTGAGGCTCCCTCATTAAATGTTTTTAAGGTAAAGATAGATAGTTTTTTGAAGAATAAAGGGATTAAGGGTTATGGTGTTCGGGCCGGAAAGTGGAGCTGAGTCCACAAAAGATCAGCCATGATCTCATTGAATGGCGGAGCAGGCTCGAGGGGCCAGATGGCCTACTCCTGCTCCTAGTTCTTATGTTCTTATATGTTGTTTCCATTTTTAAACATTAAGCTTCAGATACATGTTGGAATTGTGGTGTTGGCAGATTCAAGAAGAGACACTTCAGACCCTTCACAATTTCCTGACTAAACATTTTCTCTCATGTTTACTCCAAAGAGTGTAGTGTTTGAGTGCAGTGAATATGGTTCCCAACACCTGGGCCGAAAGCAGCACATCCAGATGCCTGGCCAAAACAATTTCACAGCAGTCGGTTGTGGTGGGGCAGGGGGGAGTGGGAGCATCTTGAAACACATCCCGTGCACACCAGCATTTCAGAGGTGAATAGTTGCCAACAATAGAATAAAATTCTTGAACCCATCCATGTTCACTGACGGATCATTGATAGAAAGAGAACCTTTCAAGACTACTGCTGACACTGGGACTGCAGAAATAAGACCATCAGGGTGATGGAGCCTGGATTTATCGCGAGCCTGCATAATTGCTTACAGACAGGAGAGAAGAAGGAGAAGATTGCAACTGTGGTGTCTGACTCACCAAAGGGAGGACCACAGCCCTCGAGACCAAAAGGTTGGAAACGCTCTCCAGATACAAAGGATAAGGCTCACAGAAACATTGTGCGTAGGTGGCTCGCAAGTCCGATGATGTGTTGAACTTGCTTGTCCTATCTGCAGAAGAATGAGGGGCAGTGTTGCCGATGCATGTCCGGAGATCTGGTGACTCACACTTGCCATGTTTTGCAGAAATTGGCACACTGTGGACTAGGAGGGCATCCATTCCCAGTGGCTCTAAAAGTAATGACCATATTGAACTTCCAGGCGAGTGGCTTCTCCCAGGACTCCACTTGGGACCTCTCCAGGATCTCTCAAATGTCCATGCAAAAATACAGACATGAGGTGACAGATGCCCTTTTGCCAATGCCAGGGATTACATCAACTTCAACGGAGATCAAGCAAGCAAGGATGCTCGAACGGGCTTTGATGAGATTTCTGAATTCCCACAGATCAGGGTGCCATGTTTCCATGAAAGCTCTCTGGCAACAAGCACTCTAATACATTAACATCAAGGCTGCCATTTGCTCAACGTACTGCTGGTCTGTGACTTAACATGAAGGTTTGAACCAGATTCTCAGGAAACATCCATGACTCTTACAGCTTTAACAGATCACAGATCTCAGACATCTCCGAAGGACCACACAAGATCCAGGTCTTGTTCCTTGGTGACAAAGTGTGCCCTCAAAGGGTGTAACTGATGACACCATTGGGCAGCCAGATATTCCTGCAGAGAATCTAAAATGAAGCTCGTGCCGCTACTGAAATATTGGTGGAATGGAACATAGGCATCTTAGTAATGCGATTCTAATGTATAGACAGATCTGGCAGAGCACTCCAGTACAGTCCTCAGAGGGTCTGATGGACCTTCGTGGCTTGTTGCCCGCTGTACAGCCTAATGCCACGAAGGGGGGAGGACTTGCCAGATGTTGACGTGGAGGAACTGCACATCTTATCCAATAAGGAGACATCAAGAGGGTTGAGGGTGAGGAGTTTGAGGAAACTGAGGCTGCAGAGCAAGAGGCCACAGCATGAGTTAAACAATGCATGAGAGGCCCTTACTGCCACTAGATTTCATGAGGAGGTTGCTGAGTTACAGTGAGTATCTTCTTGGACATGAGTCAACATGAACACAGTATTGCTATTCCTCTTATTTCACCAATCCACTTCAATACGAGAGTGAATAGTGTCAGGAAAATAAAGGAAATTTTAAGGGATTTATATTTTTCTTGGTAAACATTAGATGTAAGGTGTAGTTTGAAGTGGATTTAGTTTAATATTTCTGTGCCTGGAAAGGTAAATTTGAAAGTTAAATGCATGCTGGACAAAGCTGTGGAGGTGGAGGTGTGTGGAGGTTGGTTTCAATTCCAACTGTCCCTCTGTTGTGCTTAGAGAGGGTTACAGCATGAAGAATAAATAGAACCAGCAGGGATTGCTTAGCAACTGGAGACACTTGTAAGGGTTACAAATAGCTTTTAAGTTTCAATTTTTGCTGAATTTGCGGCAGTTGGAGACACGACATCGGGGAGTGAAAATCTCTCAACTCCACCAGAAGAAAAAGTGGACAGGATAAGAGCTGCAAAGAGTCAGTTACAAGGTACAGTTCAGATAACCAGGGAATTGGGGCAGAAAGAGTATATAAGACGACTGGAGTTAAATGAACAAAAGCCAATGTATTGTTCAGAAGAATTCAAGAAAAGGTAAATAATGTGTTTTTAGTAAAATTGCAGTAACCAGAATTAAAGTGGGGCAGCAGCCTTCAAAGGTAAATCAAACATCTGATGTGATTTTAATGCATTCTGGGAAACGAGAGGGAAAGCAATTGGAAGCAGGTACACGGCAGTTAGACAAAGAAATCCTAAAGGGCTTGTTGTAACATCCTGGACTATTTGCTGCTAGCATGTGGAACAGAACACAGGAATTAGGAGTATAAGTAGGCAATTCAGCCCTTTTGAGCCTGCTCCGCCACTCAATCAGATCATGGTTGATTGCTTCCAGGTCTCAAAGCCGCCTCCCTACTTGTTTCCCATATCCCTTTAACCCATTTTTAAATCAGAAATATATCTATCTCCCTTTGGAATTTATTTAATGATTCGGACTCCACCGCACTATGGGGCAGCAAGTTCCACAAATTCACCGCCCTCTGCAAGAGGTAGGGCCTCCTCATCTCAGTTTTAAATCTACCGCCTTTCAACCTATATAGAACATAGAACATAGAACAGTACAGCACAGAACAGGCCCTTCGGCCCTCGATGTTGTGTCGAGCAATGATCACCCTACTCAAACCCACGTATCCACCCTATACCCGTAACCCAATAACCCCCCGCCCCCCTTAACCTTACTTTTAAGGACACTACGGGCAAATTAGCATGGCCAATCCACCTAACACGCACATCTTTGGACTGTGGGAGGAAACCGGAGCACCCGGAGGAAACCCACGCACACACGGGGAGGACGTGCAGACTCCACACAGACAGTGACCCAGCCGGGAATCGAACCTGGGACCCTGGAGCTGTGAAGCATTTATGCTAACCACCATGCTACCGTGCTGCCCACTAATATCTGTGACCTCTCGATCTACATTGCCCCACAAAGGGGAACATTTGGTCTATGTTTATTTTATCAATCCCTTTTAGTATTTTATATATTTCGATTAGATCCCCCTCTCCTCCATCTAAACTCCAGCGAGTGTAAGCCAAACTGTTTAATCTCTCCTCTCACGTCAACCCCTTCATCCCCGGAATCAATCTGGTGAACCTCCTCTGAACTGCCTCCAATGTCACCACATCCTTCCTCAAATAAGGAGACCAAAACTATACACAAAATTCCAGATGTGGTCTCACCAACACCCTGTACAACTGTAACAATACTTCTCTACTTTTATATTCCAGTCCCTTTTGCAATAAATTCTGATCAAATTATTACTGCGATGGCCGGGAATCGAACCCGGGCCAACTGCTTGGAAGGCAGCTATGCTCACCACTATACCACCATCGCTTACTTGTTTTGCACTAAATGTTGACATTCCATTTGCCTTTTTAATTACATTCTGTACCTGCATCGCAACTTTCTCTGATTCATGAACAAGACACCCAGATCCCTCTGCCCAGACGCATTTTGAATCTGTTTACCATTTAGATAACAATTTGCCTTTCTATTTTCTCAGCCAAAATGGATAACCTCACACTTATCGACATTAAACTCCATCTGGCAAATTTTGGCTCAATCTCCTAACCTAACTATATCCGTCTGTAAAATCTGTATCTCCGCTTCACTGCCTGCTTTCCCACCTATTTTTCTCTCATCCGCAAATTTTGCTGTTACTCTCTGTCCCTGCTTGCAGATCATTTATATAGATTGTAAACAGTTGAGGTCCGAGGACTGAACTCTGCGGCACCCCACTTGTTACAGTTTGCCAGCCAGAGAAAGACTCATATGACACAACCCTCTGCTTTCTGCCAGTTAGCCGATCCTCAATCCAACCTCATATTCTACTGCAAACCTCTGCAATTTTACCTTCTGGATCAGTCTTGTATGCAACACCTTGTCATGTGCCTTCTGGAAGTCTAGATATCCCACATCCACAGGTTCCCCATTATCCACCTTGCAGGTTATCTCTTCAAAGAACTCAAGCAAGTTTGTTAAGCATGGCTTACCCTTCATAAAACTATGTTTTGTTTATAAGTATCATTTGGAAAACCTGGTTTGGATTTCAGAATACGAATCGTCAAGGGAACGCATAATTATGAGAGAAGACTTAAATCGTGTTTTGGGGAGTAGAGTTTGGAAGTTCTCACATGAAAATTATCTGGGGGGATTCCGAGGAGACATCCACTGACATTCACTTGGGGTTCCGAGAGGACAGTGTATTTTCCCACAGTCATCTTCTGTGCTCAAAAGGGACTTTTGGCGGGATTCTACGCGAACCGGCAGGGCTGGCCACTCCAGCACCGAGGTGTGGCGTGAACCACTCCGGCATTGGCCGCCCCGATGGTGCGGGTTCCTCCGCACCTTCAGGGGCTAGGCTGGCAGCGGAGTGTTTGGCGTTGCGTCAGCCGGCGCAGAAGGGCTTGGCGCCATGCCAACCAGCGCCGAAGAGCCTCCGCCGGCCGATGCGTGTTGGCGCATGCGCGGGAGCGGCAGCAAGTGCTGGCGTCATCCCAACGCCTACGTAGGGGGTTCTTCTCTGCACCGGCCATGGCGGAAGTTGACAGCAGCCGGTGCAGAGGGAAAGAGTTCCCCCACAGCACAGGTCCACCCGCGGATCGGTGGGCCCCGATCGCGGGCCAGGCCACCGTGGGGGCATCCCCCCGGGTCCAGATCCCCCCCCCCCCCCCCCGCACCCCCCCCCCTAACCCCGAGGACTCTGCAGGCCACCCGTAGAGCCAGGTCCCGCCGGTAAGGACCTGTTGTGATTTACGCCGGCGGGACCCGCCGAAAACAGACGGCTACTCGGCCCATCACGGGCCGGAGAATTGCCGGGGAATTATTCCCAGCAGGTGGTCGGAGAATCCCGCCCTTTGTGTTAATGAGCCCAATCTAGATTAAGATGTACATTGTAATCCATATTAATCCTAAAGCAGGTATGTAATTGCTCAGATAAGTACATATTGTATCATTGATTTTAAAAAAATTTTGTTAAAACTAATTAACAGTCCTGTCGCTCTGTTCCTCCATGTTTTATAATGAAAAGTAAAAGTCATCACGTGGGAGCTCCGGTCTGCCAGCTGGGTTTTCCTGGGTGGCGCACCCTCGCTGGCAGTGGGATTCTCCATTCCCACCACCTTCCAATGGGATTTCCCATTGTGGCTACCCCATGCCGCCAGGAAACCTGTGGGAGTGGATGCACTGCCGATGCAATGGAAAATCCCCACTGGAGAATTCAACCCATTGTCTTTTGAGCCAAGGTTCCAATCTGGGATCTTCCCGTCCAGTTATAACATCAACTGGGATCGTCACAATAGTTACACTTCAGATTTACGTTGCCCTGATCCTTTGGAGTATGGTGCAGCCTCGGCAGCACTGTGTCCTTGCTGAGATTAAATTATAACTGGAGAGGGCATCCCAGCATCAGACATCAGAAGATGGTGCCTCTTCAGTTCAACAGCATCCCAGTCACAGCGGCAGTCTATAAGACCATAAGGCCAGACATAGAAGCAGAATTAGGCCATTCAATCGTGGCTGAGATTTTTCTCATCCGCCTTCTCCTGCCTCCTCTATCAAGCCAAGAGCTCTTCCACTATCCTCAGTAGGCTCGTAGCTGTATCCCTTCAATCTGACAAAGCTCCACAGGTGTGAATCTGATCAGAGATGACTCAATTCTCTGTGTCACCTTCTTATCTAGCATATTAAAATCCAGCACTCTCGGTTAGAGATGCTGGCCTGCTTTTATCCTCACCTTACTCTGCATTTGGATCACCTGAGAATGATAATGTTTCACTCACTTGCATGTCGGACATTACAATGCCTCCTCTTAATAATAATCTTTTATTGTCACAAGTAGGCTTACATTAACGTACAATGAAGTTACTGTGAAAAGCCGTGGTTGCCACATTCCGGCGCCTGACCAGGTGCACAGAGGGAGGATTCAGAATTCTCAGCTGGTACGGGAATTGAACACGCCATGCTGGCCTTGTTTTGCATTACAAACCAGCTGTCTAGCTCACTGGGCTAAACCAGCCCCTGGATCTTTAAGATACACATTGTTTCGATACACATTGAACTCTCATGGCCTTGTGCATCACAAAGTTCTCAGACACCATGAAACCCTCAAGGTGATAAGTTGTTGCTAATAAGAGCACACTTCAGCTTCAGTGCATCCTCACTCTTATCCCATTTCTCCCCTCCACATCATCTTAAAGCTATGATGTGCACTTGCAGAGCACGCACAAAGACACTATTGATGGCCAAGGATCACCATTTGCAGTTAGATACTCATCTTGGCGAGTGTTGAGATGATGGGATGCACAGAACTGCATGCCAACATTGTGACTAAAGCCTTGTGGCAGAAATCTAGACATTTGTAGCTTGAGAAATGTTCAAGGTTCTTAAACCGAGTGCCAGGATAGTAATGTGGTTGAGAGGGGCAGAACTTTGGTACCTTGAGGTGGCATGTGCTCCCTCTTTCTGGTGAGCTGAACAGCTGTAGACTTGGCAATTGGGAAACAGGGATAGCAGAGCATGCAAGCACTGAGTATGGTCTCATAGCATGAAAACCTGGGGTCTGGTATCTTAACAAAATTGGGGGCTCGTCCGGGATCCTAACAAAATTGGAGGCTCTTCACCGGGATTAAAAAGTATAATTCTTTGTTTGGCTTGGGATTATTGAATTTACAGGCAGCAAATGTGAGGAACTGATGTTTTCTTTGAGGTGTTGATACTCTTGTCTGTTTAAATAGGGAGTGACTGGTGAGAAGTGGTGAAGTGGTGGTAGGAGTAAGAGAGAAATTGCCTTTTTCAGGGGTACACTTTATCCTGGGTAGTGATATAGCTGGATCACAAGTGGGGGTGATGCCTATCATTACTCAAAGGATACTGCCAAGTACCTTTATCAGAAAGAGTGAAGGAAGTTTCAGCTTTTGCCACGCCAAATGGTCTGTATCAGTTTAAAGTTATGCCGTTTGGAATGAAGAATGCACCAGCATCATTCCAACGACTAACCAACATGATTATTTCTGGACTAAACAATTGTGCAGTGTGCATAGACGATCTGGTGGTGTTCAGTCAAATGTGGAAAGAGCATTTGTCACATTTAAAGGAATTGTTCGATTGATTACACAACGCTGGTTTGGTGGTGAACGTGACTAAAAGTAAGTTTGCGAAAGTCACATTTTTAGGCCATACTGTTGGACACGGTCAGATGGCCCCAGAGATCGTGAAAACAATCAATGAGAAGAGAAGTTCTGAGATTGCCTGGGATGAGTGGTTTCGACAGAAAATTTGTGCCAAATTTCACCAGTGTCGTTGCTCCATTGACAGAACTTTTTTAAAAGCCCAGGAAATTACAGTGACTGTTAGAAAGCCAGGAGGCATTCGACAATCTGAAAACTGTGTTAACCATCAGACCAGGGTTGGTGACACCGAATTATGCCAAGCAATTTAAGGTGGCAATTGATGCGAGTGGTGTCGGTGTTGGTGCTGTATTGTTACAGGAAGACAATGAAGGTACAGAAAGACAGGCTGGTGATTTTTCCAGAAAACTAAATATTCATCAAAAGATGTATTTGACCATCAAGAAGGAGACATTGAGTTCGGTATTGGCGTTGCAACATTTTGACATATATGTTGCTAACAATTCATCAGAGTCAATGTTTTATACGGACTATAATGCATCAAAGTTTCTGCAGAAGTTTAAAGATTGAAATGCAAGACTGTTTAACCATTTAACCGCTGCAACCATTTAACTTAAACACTATACATGTAGTAGGAAAAGAAAACGTGATTACAGATGCTTTATCATAACTTAGAGGTGTAAGAATAATGGAATGTTCAAAGTTGGGAAAGAAAGACTGAAATAGGCTATACTGATGCTTAAATATGCAAACATAAATACGACAAGATGTGTATCATACAGTGTAATAGTAGTGTTCAGTAATGAGTAGCATTTGAAGTTGAAGAGGCTTTGGAAAATGAAGCTACCTTTTCATGTTGCTGGTTCATTTTGTTTAAGGGGCAGGTATGACGAATGTAGAAATTGTTACATATTATATTTTATGTCTGTTGCAGTCATGCTTTTAAAAGCCTCTTCAACTCTGTGTCTGCTAAAGCTGCAATTACATCACAAGACTGAGGTAATTATTGATTTTAACTACTTACTTGGTTACAGATAAAGGGCTCATGGATTTGTGCTTTGATTGCTGAGGATTCCCAAGAGTTTAGACCATTTATGCAGCGAGTCACTGTTCAGTTGTCGTTAAGAAGACTATGGAACTTAGTGGGATACAGTCTCCAGTCTGTCTGCAGTTTTGAGGTTTTCCATAGGATTTGAGTTTGACAAGACAGAAGTGTACTGGATCGGCTCTTGAAAGTGTCTCTCTCCAATAGTCTCTACACAGCTAAACAAGTAAACCTGTTTAGTTAACTTTATTTATAAGTGGCATTTGAACTGTTTGGGGTGCTTAATTGGAATCAGTAGCAGGTATAGATGGTAAGTTTAGGTTTTTTCTTGTGTTCAAGAACACTTTAACTGATAATTGTGAAGCAATTTCTTTGATATTAATGTGGAAAATTCTGAGTTTAAATTAAAGTTTGTTTTAACACATAAGATGCCTATTGGTCAGAGTCATCATTTCTGAGGTGAAGTAGTCTTTCCTCACAGTTTTACAAATAGAAAAATTGCTTGGGGTTCTCGTCTGGTATCCCAACAAATGCTCTGGTCTGAACGGGGATCCTAACACTACCATTATATATTTGTGCTTCCATGAAATCCACAGCAGAAGTAGAGGCAACCTGATGACTGCTACGCCCTGCTGTCTGTGATGACTTTGCAAGGATCCTCTGGAGGGCCGAGACATTGAGGGCCACAGTCTGCATTGGGTCTCCTGCTGTGGGTCGGTGTACCCCTTCTCAGCTTGTGGAACTGGAGGTGCTGGGTTCACAGGAAGAGGGAATTGGATCAGGCACACAGTCTCAGAGTCAACTAGCCGAATGGCTCTGGGGTGTGCGGGCCGATGGCCCAATTCCCTGTAAGTGCCCGAAGTCCCCTGACTGACTCCTTGAGGAGAAGGGTAGCTGGAGTGAGATATGGGTGTCCTGTCCCACCCCCTCCCATACAACCTGACGAAAGCCACCAATGGTAACAGCGATGGAGTGCTTTTATTGTAGCAATGCAGGACTAATGTCCTGGACCAATGTATTCATGGCAGATGCCAACCTACCAGTGTTGACCTCGGTGTGTTGGCATACTGGCGTTATCATTTCAGACTGAATGCAGTTGAAATCCCATCCGGATGTTCCCATGATTGTCGCTGCAGCTCCAGCAATTGGTTAGGAGTCGAGTCCAGAGGCTCACCATCTGAAATGGATACCACATTCCTGACCTCTAGCAGCCTTCCGAGTGCTGGTGACCTCGGATGTCCCATACCTCTGCCTGCCATGGCCCCGGAATGTGCGCCGTGTTCACTCGGCTGGTGTCCCAAAGCCTGCTCTCCAATTAGGTCCCACTGAGGTGCACGTCTCTGCCATGTTGGAGGGTGCGAGTGAACGCTGTGATAGATCTTCTACGATGCTCTCCATCAGTTCCTCATGCCAGGGGTCCTTGGGGCTGGAGATAGCGGTCTTTTGCGGATGCCGTCAGTAAAATTCCAGAGGTGCCAGTGAGAGAAAGGAGGGATAATTAGTGCCTGCCAAGAGACTGTAAAACAGGACAATGAATTTGCACCCTGGTTATCTGAGGAATGAGCTGGTGCAGAGATTCTCACTATGGTATGCACTGCCCACTTCAATGTTGCCACAGGCAGTCTACATCTTCTCTGGCCAGCTCGATGGCCCAATTCCCATTGTGAGCGAGGTCCTTGATTATGGATACTTCACACACACACACACACCCCCGCCCGGTCTGAGATCTCTTTCTTTGATTGTGTGCGAGCTTGTCCTGCGTAAAGACAAATGGAGAGTGTGTGAGCAGGACACATGCCAGGGCAGAAGATAAGGACGCCTGAGTGTGAGTGGTCAGTGCAGCCACGGACAGGATAGAGGCACAAGCTGCAAAGGAAATGAGGCCAGATGGAGATGTGAGAGAATGAGCGCTGATATCCCTTGAGCTGGCAATGTGTGAGATGCCTGTGAATGTGTGATGGGCTGGTGAGTGTGTGAGTTCAGAGTGATCAGATGATTGACTTCCCAGGGTGGCACGGATGAGATAATTTATCCTGCTTCTGCATTGGGTGGCTGAAATTCTGTATGGCGTTAGGACTGAACACTGCTGCCACCGCCTCCCAAACCAGAGTGCTGAGGTTGATGGACCCCCTTCGGACATCATGGGGGGTTAAACGACATCATGTTCGACCTTGACTGGGCCTAGCAGGTGTATCAAGAAGACATCACTGAAATTGGGTGCTATTGTCTTTACTTTTTGGGCCATCCCTGTCATCCCTGGCAACCCTGCGCTGCAGATGTTGAAAAAGCTGTTCACGGGAGCCGTATGTACATGGTGCGCAGAGTGGAGAAGTGCTGAGCTGACACTGGGGGGTGGGGGATGGTGAATCAGATGCCACTCACCCACAATCCTGTGTGTGCATAGTTACTGCAGTGGGAACGGACAATACAAAGCAAAAAACTGCCATAGCAGCTGTTGGGCAAAATTACATTTTTCCAGTTTGCACCACACATCGTGCAACGAGGCGACAATTCCAACCTTAAAGATATGCTGAGGGAGATATTCTATAATATTAATTGCCTGCGATATTTTATCATGTTCATTATCTGATATTCTATAGCAATCAGTGACTGATATGCAATAATCTTCATTGAGTGATATTCCATGGCAATCAATGACTAATGTTTGATCATCTTAATTGACTAATATTCTATCGCAATCAGTGACTGATATTCGATAATTTTCATTGAATGATATTCTACAGCATTCAGTGACTAATATTCAATAATCATCATTGACTGATATTCTAAAGCAATCAGTGACTAATATTCGATAATCATCATTGATATTCTATACCAATCATTGACTAATATTTGATAACCTTTATTGACTGATATTCTATAGCAATCAGTGACTAATATTCGATAATCTTCACTGACTGATATTCGACACCAATCAGTGACTAATATTCGATCATCTTTATTGACTGATACTTTGTAGCATTCAGTCACCAATACTTAATAATCTTCATTGATTAATTTCTATAGCAATCAGTAACTAATATTCGATTATCTTAGTTGAGTGATATCCTACAGCAATCAGTGACTAATATTCGATAACGTTCATTGTCTGATATTGTATAGAAATCAGTCACTAATATTCGATAATCTTCGTTGACTGATATTCTATAGCAATCAGTGACTGATATTCGAAAACTTTTCATTGACTGACTTTCTATAGCAATCAGTGACTAATAGGTGTTAATCATCATTTAGCGATATTCTATAGAAATCAGTGACTAATATTCGAAAATGATCATTGATATTCTATAGCAATCAGTGACTAATATTCGATAGCCTTCATTCACTAATATTCTATACCAATCAGTGACTAATATTCGATAATCGTCATTGACTGATATTCTATAGCATCAGTGACTAATATTCAATAATCATCATTGACTATATTCTATAGCAATCAGTGACTAATATTCAATAATCATCATTGACTATGTTCTATAGCAATCAGTGACCAATATTCGATAATCTTCATTGACTGATGTTCCACAGCAATCAGTGACCAATATTCGATAACCTTTATTGACTGATATCCAACAGCAATCAGTGACTAATATTAAATAACGTTCATTGTCTGATATTGAATAGAAATCAGTCACTAATATTTGATAATCTTCATTGACTGATATTCTATAGCAAACAGTGACCGATATTCGATAATTTTAATTGACTGACGTTCTGTAGCAATCAGCGACTAATAGGCGATAATCATAATCGACTGATATTCTATAGCAATCAGTGCCTAATATTTGATCATCTTCAATGACTGATATTCTGCAGCAATCAGTGACTAATGTTAGAAAATCTTCTTTGACTGATATTCTACAGCAATCAGTGACTAATATTCGATAACCTTCATTCACTGATATTCAATAGCAATCAGTGACTCATATTCGATCATTCTTAATGACTGATATTCAATAGCAATCAGTGACAAGTATTTGATAATCCTCATTGATATTCTATACCAATCAGTGACTAATATTCGATAATCTTCATTGATTGATATTCTATAGCATTAGTGACTGATATTCAATAATCATCGTTGACTATATTCTACAGCAATCAGTGACTAATATTCGACAATCTTGACTGATGTTCCACAGCAATCAGTGACCAATATTTGATAACCTTCATTGACTGATATTCTACAGCAATCAGTGACTAATGTTCAATAATCTTCATTGACTGATATTCTACACCAATCAGTGACTAATATTTGATAATCTTTGTTGACTGATACTTTGTAGCAATCAGTGACTAATATTTGATAATCTTCATTGACTGATATTCTATAGCAATCAGTGACTAATATTCAATTATCTTAATTGACTGATATCCTATAGCAATCAGTGACTAATATTCAATAACGTTCATTGTCTGATATTGTATAGAAATCAGTCACTAATATTCGATAATCTTTATTGACTGATATTCTATAGCAAACAGTGACTGATATTCGATAATTTTAATTGACTGATTTTCTGTAGCAATCAGTGTCTAATAAGAGATAATCATCATTGGCTAGATATTCTATAGAAATCAGTGAGTAATATTCAATAATCATCATTGACTGATATTCTGAAGCAATCAGTGACTAATAGGCGATAATCATCATTGACTGATATTCTATAGAAATCAGTGACTAATATTCGATAATCTTCATTGATATTCTATACCAATCAGTGACTAATATTCGATAATCTTCATTGACTGATATTCAATAGCAATAGTGACTGATATTTGATAGTTTTCATTGACTGACTTTCTATAGCAATCAGTGACTAATAGGCGATAATCATCTTTGACTGATATTCTATAGAAATCAGTGACTAATATTTGATAATCTTCAATGACTGATATTCTGCAGCAATCAGTGACTAGTATTTGAAAATCTTCAATGACTGATATTCTGCGGCAATCATTGACTAATGTTCGAAAATCTTCATTGACTGATATTCTACAGCAATCAGTGACTAGTTTTCGATAACCTTCATTTACTGATATTCTATAGCAATCAGTGACTCATATTCAATAATCTTCATTGACTGATATTCTGTAGCAATCAGTGACTAATATTCGATCATTTTTAATGACTGATATTCTATAGCAATCAGTGTCTGATATTCGATAATCTTCATTGACTGATATTCGACAGCAATCAGTGACTAATATTCAGTAATCACTAAAGACTATATTCAATAGCAAACAGTGACTAAATATTCGATAATCTTCATTGATTGATATTCTATAGCAATCAGTAACTAATATTCAATAACCTTCATTGACTCATATTCAATAGCAATCAGAGACTAATATTTGATAATCATCATTGATATTCTATACCAATCAGTGACTAATATTCGATATTCTTCATTGACTGATATTCTATAGCAATCAGTGACTGATATTTGATAATCTTCAATGACTGATATTCTATAGCATCAGTGACTAATATTCAATAATCATCATTGACTGATATTCTGCAGCAATCAGTGATTAATGTTTGAAAATCTTCATTGACTGATATTCTACAGCAATCAGTGACTAATGTTCGATAATCTTCATTGACTGATATTCTATACCAATCAGTGACTAATATTCGATAATCTTCATTGATTTATATTCTATAGCAATCAGTGACTAATATTCGATAATCTTCATTGACTGATGTTCCACAGCAATCAGTGACCAATATTCGATAACCTTCATTGACTGATATTTTACAGCAATCAGTGACTAATATTTGATAATTTTTATTGACTGATACTTTGTAGGAATCAGTGACTAATATTTGATCATCTTCATTGACTGATATTCTATAGCAATCAGTGACTAATATTCAATTATCTTAATTGACAGATTTCCTACAGCAATCAGTGACTAATATTCAATAACGCTCATTGTCTGATAGTGTATAGAAAACAGTCACTAATATTCGATAATCTTCATTGACTGATATTCTGTAGCAAACAGTGACTTATATTCAATAATTTTAATTGACTGATTTTCTATAGCAATCAGTGACTAATAAGAGATAATCATCATTGACTGATGTGCTATAGAAATCAGTGAGTAATATTCAATAATCATCATTGCCTGATATTCTGAAGCAATCAGTGACTAATATTTGATAGTTTTCATTTACTGACTTCTGTAGCAATCAGTGACAAATAGGCGATAATCATAATTGACTGATATTTTATAGAAACCAGTGACTAATATTTGATAATCTTCAATGACTGATATTCTGCATTAATCAATGTCTGATATTCGATAATCTTCATTGACTAATATTCGACAGCAATCAGTGACTAATGTTCAGTAATCACTAATGACTATATTCAATAGCAAACAGTGACTAAATATTTGATAATCTTCATTGACTGATATTCTATTGAAATCAGTGACTAATATTAGATAATCATCATTGACTATATTCAATAGCCATCAGTGACTAATATTCGATCATTTTCATTGACTGATATTCTATAGCAATCAGTAACTAATATTCGATAGCCTTCATTGACTGATATTCAATTGCAATCAGTGACTAATATTTGATAATCATCATTGATATTCTATACCAATCAGTGACTAATATTCGATAATCTTCATTGACTGATATTCTATAGCAATCAGTGACTGTTATTTTATAATCTTCATTGACTGATATTCTATAGCATCAGTGACTAATATTCAATAATCATCATTGACTATATTCTATAGCACTCAGTGACTAATATTTGATAATCTTCAATGACTGATATTCTGCAGCAATCAGTGACTAATGTTTGCAAATCTTCATTGACTGATGTTCTACAGCAATCAGTGACTAATGTTCGATAATCTTCATTCACTGATATTCTACAGGAATCAGTGACTAAATATTCGATGATCTTCATTCACTGATATTCTATAGCAGTGACTAATATAAAATAAAATTCATCGACTGATATTCAATAGCAATCAGTGACTAATATTCAATAATCATCATTGACTGATATTCTAAAGCAATCAGTGACTATTATTCGATAAACTTCATTGACTGATATTCTATAAAATCAGTGACTAATATTCGATAATCTTCATTGACAGATATTCTATACCAATCACTGACTAATATTCAACAACCTTCATTGACTATATTCTATAGCAATCAGTGACTAATATGCGATCATCTTCATTGACTGATGTTCTACAGCAATCAGTGACTAATATTCGATAACCTACATTGACTGATATTCTATAGCAATCAGTGACTGATATTCGATCATCTTTATTGACTGATATTTTGTAGCAATCAATGACTAATATTCAATAATCTTCACTGACAGATATTCTATAGCAAACAGTGACAAATATTCAATAATGTTCATTGACTGATATTTTGTAGCAATGAGTGACTAATATTCGATAACCTTCATTGACTAATATTCAATAGCAATCAGTGACTAATATTCGGTAATATTCATTGACTAATATTCTATTGCAATCAGAGACTAATATCCGGTACTCTTCGTTTACTGTTCACCATATATATTAATGATCTGGATGAAGGGACTGGGGGCATTCTAGCGAAGTTTGCCGATGATACGAAGTTAGGTGGTCAGGCAGGTAGTGCTGAGGAAGTGGGGAGGCTGCAGAAGGATCTAGACAGTTTGGGAGAGTGGTGCAGGAAATGGCTGATGCAATTCAACGTGAGAAAATGTGAGATCTTGCACTTTGGAAAAAAGAATCCAAGCATAGACTACTTTCTAAACGGTGAGAAAATTCATAATGCCAAAGTACAAAGGGATCTGGGAGTGCTAGTCGAGGATTCCCTAAAGGTAAACATGCAGGTTGAATCTGTGATTAAGAAAGCAAATGCAATGTTGTCATTTATCTCAAGAGGGTTGGAATATAAAAGCAGCGATGTGCTACTGAGCCTTTATAAGGCTCTGGTTAGGCCCCATTTGGAGTACTGTGTCCAGTTTTGGGCCCCACATCTCAGGAAGGACATACTGGCACTGGAGCGTGTCCAGCGGAGATTCACACGGATGATCCCTGGAATGGCGGGTCTAACATATGATGAACGGCTGAGGATCCTGGGATTGTATTCATTGGAGTTTAGAAGGTTAAGGGGAGATCTAATAGAAACTTACAAGATAATACATGGCTTAGAAAGGGTGGACGCAAAGAAACTGTTTCCGTTAGGCGAGGAGACGAGGACCCGTGGGCACTGCCTTAGAATTAGAGGGGGTAAATTCAGAACAGAAATGGGGAGACATTTCTTCAGCCAGAGAGTGGTGGGCCTGTGGAATTCATTGCCGCGGAGTGCAGTGGAGGCCGGGACGCTAAATGGCTTCAAGGCAGAGATAGATAAATTCTTGATGTCGCGAGGAATTAAGGGCAACGGGGAGAATGCTGGTAGGTGGAGTTGAAATGCACATCAGCCATGATTGAATGGCGGAGTGGACTCGATGGGCCGAATGGCCTTACTTCCACTCCTATGTCTTATGGTCTTATGGTCCTATGGACTGATATTCTACTGCAATCAGTGACTAATATTCGATAATATTCATTGACTGATATTCTACAGCAATCAGTGACTAGAATTCAATAATCATTAACTGATATTCTATACCAATCACTGACTAATGTTCGAAAATCTTCATTGACTGATATTCAATAGCAATCAGTGACATATATTGAATAATCATCATTGACTGATATTCTAAAGCAATCAGTGACTAATATTCGATAATCTTCATTGACTGATATTCTAAAAAATCAGTGACTAATATTCGATAATCTTCATTGACTGATATTCTATACCAATCACTGACTAATATTCAATAATCTTCATTGACTGTATTCTACAGCAATCAGTGACTAATATTCGATAACCTACATTGACAGATATTCTATAGCAATCAGTGACTGATATTCGATCATCTTTATTGACTGATATTTTGTAGCAATTAGTGACTAATATTCAATAATCATCACTGACGGATATTCTATAGCAATCAGTGACTAATATTCGATAATCTTCATTGACTGATATTTTGTAGCAATTAGTGACTAATATTCGATAATCTGCATTGACTGATATTCTATAGAAATCAGTGATTAATATTTGATATTCATCATTGACTAGACCCTACAGCAATCAGTCACTAAATATTCCATAGTCTTCATTAACTGATATTCTAATGAAATCAGTGATTAATATTCGATAACCTTCATTGCCTAATATTCTATGGCAATCAGTGACTAATATTCGATAATCTACTTTGACTGATATTTTATAGCAATTAGTGACTAATATTCAATAATCTTCATTGACTGATATTCTGTAGCAATCAGTGACTAATATTCGATAATCTTCATTCACTGATATTCTACAGCAATCAGTGACTAAATATTCGATTATCTTCATTGACTGATGTTCTATAGCAGTGACTAATATAAAATAAAATTAATCGATTGATATTCAATAGCAATCAGTGACTAATATTCAATAATCATCATTGACATATTCTAATGCAATCAGTGACTATTATTCGATAAACTTCATTGACTGATATTCTACAAAATCAGTGACTAATATTCGATAATCATCATTGACTGATATTCTATACCAATCACTGACTAATATTCAATGACCTTCATTGACTATATTCTACAGCAATCAGTGACTAATATGCGATCATCTTCATTGACTGATGTTCTACAACAATCATTGACACTAATATTCGATAACCTACATTGACTGATATTCTATAGCAATCAGTGACTAATATTCGATCATCTTTATTGACTGATATTTTGTAGCAATCAGTGACTAATATTCAATAATCTTCACTGACAGATATTCTAAAGCAATCAGTGACTAATATTCGATAATGTTCATTGACTGATAGTTTGTAGCAATCAGTGACTAATATTCGATAACCTTCATTGACTAATATTCAATAGCAATCAGTGACTAATATTCGGTAATCTTCAGTGACTAATATTCTATTGCAATCAGTGACTAATATCCGGTAATCGTTGACTGATATTCTACTGCAATCAGTGACTAATATTCGATAATCTTCATTGACTGATATTCTACAGTAATCAGTGAGTAGTATTCAATAATCTTCATTGACTGATATTCTATACCAGTCACTGACTAATGTTCAATAATCTTCATTGACTATATTCTATAGCAATCAGTGATTAATATTCAATTATCTTCATTGACTGATATTCTTTAGCAATGAGTGACTGATGTTTGATTGTTTTCATTGACTGACTTTCTATAGCAATCAGTGACTAATAGGTGATAATCATCATTAACTGATATTCTGCAGCAATCAGTAACTAATGTTCGAAAATCTTCATTGACTGATATTCAATAGCAATCAGTGACATATATTGAATAATCATCATTGACTGATATTCTAAAGCAATCAGTGACTAATATTCGATACTCTTCATTGACTGATATTCTAAAAAATCAGTGACTAATATTCGATAATCTTCATTGACTGATATTCTATACCAATCACTGACTAATATTCAATAATCTTCATTGACTGTATTCTATAGCAATCAGTGACTAATATGCAATCATCTTCATTGACTGACGTTCTACAGCAATCAGTGACTAATATTCGATAACCTACATTGACAGATATTCTATAGCAATCAGTGACTGATATTCGATCATCTTTATTGACTGATATTTTGTAGCAATTAGTGACTAATATTCAATAATCTTCACTGACGGATATTCTATAGCAATCAGTGACTAATATTCGATAATCTGCATTGACTGATATTCTACAGAAATCAGTGATTAATATTTGATATTCATCATTGACTATATTCTACAGCAATCAGTGACTAAATATTCCATAATTTTCATTAGTCTTAGGGGCAGCGCGGTAGCATGGTGGTTAGCATAAATGCTTCACAGCTCCAGGGTCCCAGGTACGATTCCTGGCTGGGTCACTGTCTGTGCGGAGTCTGCACGTCCTCCCCGTGTGTGCGTGGGTTTCCTCCGGGTGCTCCGGTTTCCTCCCACAGTCCAAAGATGTGCGGGTTAGGTGGATTGGCTATGCTAAATTGCCCGTAGTGTCCTAAAAAGTAAGGTTAAGGGGGGGTTATTGGGTTACGGGTATAGGGTGGATATGTGGGTTTGAGTACGGTGATCATTGCTCGGCACAACATCGAGGGCCGAAGGGCCTGTTCTGTGCTGTACTGTTCTATGTTCTATGTTCATTGACTGATATTCTATTGAAATCAGTGACTAATATTCAGTAATCATCATTGACTAATATTCTTTAGAAATCAGTGACTAATATTCGATAACCTTCATTGCCTGATATTCTATGGCAATCAGTGACTAATATTCGATAATCTACTTTTACTGATATTCTATAGAAATTAGTGGCTAATATTCGATAATCTGCATTGACTGATATTCTATAGAAATCAGTGATTAATATTTGATATTCATCATTGACTATACTCTACCGCAATCAGTGACTAATATTCGACAATCTTCATTGACTGATATTCGACAGCAATCGGTGACTAAATATTCCATAATCTTAATTGACAGATGTTCTACAGCAATCAGTGACTAATATTCAATAATTTCCACTGACTGATATTCTGCAGCAATCAGTGACTAATATTCAATAATCTTTATTAACTGCTATTCTATAGCAGTCAGTGATGAATATTCGATCATCTTCATTGACTGATGTTCTACAGCAATCAGTGAATAATATTCAATAACCTACATTGACTGATATTCTATAGCAGTCTGTGACTGATATTCGAATATCTTCATTGACTGATATTCTATAGCAATCAGTGACTAATATTCAATAATCTTCATTGACTATATTCTATAGCAATCAGTGATTAATATGCGATCATCTTCATTAACTGATGTTTTACAGAAATCAGTGACTAATATTCGATAACCTACATAGACTGATATTCTATAGCAATCAGTGACTAATACTCGATAATCTTCACTGACTGATATTTTGTAGCAATCAGTGACTAATATTCAATAACCTTCATTGACTAATATTCAATAGCAATCAGTGACTAATAATCGGTAATCATTGACTAATATTCTATAGCAATCAGTGACTAATATCCGGTAATCGTCATTGACTGATATTCTACTGCAATCAGTTACTATTTTTTGATAATCTTCATTGACTCATATTCTACAGCAATCAGTGACTAGTATTCGATAATCTTCATTGACTGATATTCTACAGCAGTCGATGACTAATATTCAATAATTTCCATTGACTGATATTCTGCAGCAATCAGTGTCTAATATTCGATAATCTTCATTGACTGATATTCTATTGAAATCAGTGGCTAATATTCGATAATCTTCATTGACTGATATTCTACAGCTATCGGTGACTAAATATTCCATAATCTTAATTGACTGATGTTCTACAGCAGTCGATGACTAATATTCAATAATTTCCATTGACTGATATTCTGCAGCAATCAGTGTCTAATATTCGATAATCTTCATTGACTGATATTCTATAGCAATCAGTGACTAATAACAATAGTCGTCATTGTCTGAGATTCTATAGCAATCAGTGACTAATATTCGACCATCTTTCTTGACTGCTATTTTGTAGCAATCAGTGACAAAATATTCGATAATCTTCATTGACTGATATTCTATTGAAATCAGAGACTAATATTTGATACTTATCTTTGACTAATATTCTATAGCAATCAGTGACTAATATTAGATCATTTTCATTGACTGACATTCTGCAGGAATCAGTGACTAATATTCGATAACCTACATTGACTGATATTCTATAGCAATCAGTGACTATTATTCGATAATCTTCATTGACTCATATTCTACAGCAATCAGTGACTAGTATTCGATAATCTTCATTGACTGATATTCTACAGCAATCAGTGAATAAATATTCCATAATCTTCATTGACTGATATTCTATTGAAATCAGTGGCTAATATTCGATAATCTTCATTGACTGATATTCTACAGCTATCGGTGACTAAATATTCCATAATCTTAATTGACTGATGTTCTACAGCAGTCGATGACTAATATTTCATAATTTCCATTGACTGATATTCTGCAGCAATCAGTGTCTAATATTCGATAATCTTCATTGACTGATATTCTATAGCAATCAGTGACTAATAACAATAGTCGTCATTGTCTGAGATTCTATAGCAATCAGTGACTAATATTCGACCATCTTTCTTGACTGCTATTTTGTAGCAATCAGTGACTAATATTTGATAATATTCATTAACTGATATTCAACAGCAATCAGTGACTAATAATCAGTAATCATCAATGCATATATTCTATAGCAATCAGTGACTAAATATTCGATAATCTTCATTGACTGATATTCTATTGAAATCAGAGACTAATATTCGATACTTATCTTTGACTAATATTCTATAGTAATCAGTGACTAATATTCGATCATTTTCATTGACTGACATTCTGCAGGAATCAGTGACTAATATTCAATAACCTACATTGACTGATATTCTATAGCAATCAGTGACTAATATTCGATAATCTTCATTGTCTGATATTTTGTAGCAATCAGTGACTAATATTCGATAACCTTCATTGACTAATATTCAATAGCAATCAGTGACTAATATTCCCTAATCATTGACTAATATTCTTTAGCAATCAGTGACTAATATCCGGTAATCGTCATTGACTGATATTCTACTGCAATCAGTTACTATTTTTCGATAATCTTCATTGACTGATATTCTACAGCAATCAGTGACTAGTATTCGATAATCTTCATTGACTGATATTCTACAGCAATCAGTGAATCAATATTCCATAATCTTCATTGACTGATATTCTATTGAAATCAGTGGCTAATATTCGATAATCTTGATTGACTGATATTCTACAGCAATCGGTGACTATATATTCCATAATCTTAATTGACTGATGTTCTACAGCAGTCGATGACTAATATTCAATAATTTCCATTGACTGATATTCTGCAGCAATCAGTGACTAATATTCAATAATCTTCATTGACTGATATTCTATAGCAATCAGTGACTAATATTCGATAACCTACATAGACTGATATTCTATAGCAATCAGTGACTAATACTCGATAATCTTCATTGACTGATATTTTGTAGCAATCAGTGACTAATATTCAATAACCTTCATTGACTGATATTCTACAGCAATCGGTGACTATATATTCCATAATCTTAATTGACTGATGTTCTACAGCAGTGATGACTAATATTCAATAATTTCCATTGACTGATATTCTGCAGCAATCAGTGACTAATATTCGATAATCTTCATTCACTGATATTCTTTAGCAATCAGTGATTAATACTCGATAACCTTCATTGCCTGATATTCTATAGCAATCAGTGACTAATATTCGATAATCTACATTGACTGATATTCTATTGAAATCAGTGACTAATATTCAGTAATCATCATTGACTAATATTCTTTAGCAATCAGGGACTAATACTCGATAACCTTCATTGCCTGATATTATATAGCAATCAGTGACTAATATTTGATAATCTACATTGATTGATGTTCTATAGCAATTAGTGACTAATAATCGATAATCTTCATTGACTGGTATTCTATAGAAATCAGTGATTAATATTAGATATTCATCATTGACTATACTCTACAGCAATCAGTGACTAATATTCAATAATCTTCATTCACTGATATTCCAAAGCAATCGGTGACTAAATATTCCATAATATTAATTGACTGATATTCTACAGCAATCAGTGACTAATATTCGATCATCCTCATTGACTGATATTCTATTGCAATCAGTGACTAATATTCAATAATCTTCTTTGACTGATATTCTATAGCAATTAGCGACTAATGTCCGATAATCTTCATTGACTGATATTCTATAGCAATCAGTGACGAATATTCAATAATCTTCATTGACTAATATTCTATAGCATTCAATGACTAATATTCAATAATCTACTTTGACTGATATTCAATAGCAATCAGTGAATCATATTCAATAATCTTCATTGACTGATATTCTGTAGCAATCAGTGACTAATATTCGATAATCTTCATTGACTGATATTCGATAGCAATCAGTGACTAATAGTCAGTAATCATCAATGACTATATTCTATAGCAATCAGTCACTAAATATTCGAAAATCTTCATGGACTGATATTCTATTGAAATCAGTGACTAATATTCGATAATCATCATTGACTAATATTCTTTACCAATCACTGACTAATATTCAATAATCTTCAATGACTATACTCAGTAGCAATATTTGACCAATATGCGATTATCTTCATTGACTTATGTTCTACAGCAATCAGTGACAAATATTCGATAACCTACATTGACTGATATTCCATAGCAATCAGTGACTGATATTCGATAATCTTCATTGACTGATATTCTATACCAATCACTGACTAATATTCAATAATCTTCAATGACTATATTCTATAGCAATCAGTGACTAATATGCGATCATCTTCATTGACTGAAGCTCTACAGCAATCAGTGACAAATATTCGATAACCTATATTGACTGATATTCCACAGCAATCGGTGACGAAATATTCCATACTCTTAATTGACTGATGTACTATAGAAATCAGTGATTAATATTTGATATTCATCATTGACCATAGTCTGCAGCAATCAGTGACTAATATTCGATAATCTTCATTGACTGATATTCTACAGCAATCGGTGACTAAATATTCCATAATCATCATTGACTGATATTCTATACCAATCACTGACTAATATTCAATAATCTTCATTGACTATATTCTATAGCAATCAGTGACTAATAGGCGATCATCTTCATTGACTGAAGTTCTACAGCAATCAGTGACAAATATTCGATAACCTATATTGACTGATATTCCACAGCAATCGGTGACAAAATATTCCATACTCTTAATTGACTGATGTACTGTAGAAATCAGTGATTAATATTTGATATTCATCATTGACCATACTCTGCAGCAATCAGTGACTAATATTCGATAATCTTCATTGACTGATATTCTACAGCAATCGGTGACTAAATATTCCATAATCTTAATTGACTGATGTTCTACAGCAGTCGATGACTAATATTCAATCATTTCGATTGTCTGATATTCTGCAGCAATCAGTGACTAATATTCGATAATCTTCATTGACTGATATTCTATAGCAATCAGTGACTAATATTCAATAATCGTCATTGACTGATATTCTATAGCAATCAGTGAGAAATATTCGATAATCTACATTGAGTGATGTTCTATAGCAATTAGTGACTAATATTCGATAATCTACATTGACTGATATTCGATAGCAATCAGTGACTAATTTTCAATAATCGTCATTGACTGATATTCTATAGCAATCAGTGACTAATATTCGATAATCTTCATTGACTGATATTCTACTGCAATCAGTTACTAGTATTCGATAATCTTCATTGACTGATATTCAACAGCAGTCAGTGACTAAATATTCCATAATCTTCATTGACTGATATTCTATTCAAAATCAGTGACTAATATTCAGTAATCATCATTGACTAATATTCTTTAGCAATCAGTGACTAATATTCGATAACCTTCATTGCCTGATATTCTATAGCAATCAGTGACTAAATATTCGAAAATCTTCATGGACTGATATTCTATTGAAATCAGTGACTAATATTCGATAATCATCATTGACTAATATTCTTTACCAATCACTGACTAATATTCAATAATCTTCAATGACTATACTCAGTAGCAATCAGTGACCAATATGCGATCATCTTCATTGACTTATGTTCTACAGCAATCAGTGACAAATATTCGATAACCTACATTGACTGATATTCCATAGCAATCAGTGACTGATATTCGATAATCTTCATTGACTGATATTCTATACCAATCACTGACTAATATTCAATAATCTTCAATGACTATATTCTATAGCAATCAGTGACTAATATGCGATCATCTTCATTGACTGAAGCTCTACAGCAATCAGTGACAAATATTCGATAACCTATATTGACTGATATTCCACAGCAATCGGTGACGAAATATTCCATACTCTTAATTGACTGATGTACTATAGAAATCAGTGATTAATATTTGATATTCATCATTGACCATAGTCTGCAGCAATCAGTGACTAATATTCGATAATCTTCATTGACTGATATTCTACAGCAATCGGTGACTAAATATTCCATAATCATCATTGACTGATATTCTATACCAATCACTGACTAATATTCAATAATCTTCATTGACTATATTCTATAGCAATCAGTGACTAATATGAGATCATCTTCATTGACTGAAGTTCTACAGCAATCAGTGACAAATATTCGATAACCTATATTGACTGATATTCCACAGCAATCGGTGACAAAATATTCCATACTCTTAATTGACTGATGTACTGTAGAAATCAGTGATTAATATTTGATATTCATCATTGACCATACTCTGCAGCAATCAGTGACTAATATTCGATAATCTTCATTGACTGATATTCTACAGCAATCGGTGACTAAATATTCCATAATCTTAATTGACTGATGTTCTACAGCAGTCGATGACTAATATTCAATCATTTCGATTGTCTGATATTCTGCAGCAATCAGTGACTAATATTCGATAATCTTCATTGACTGATATTCTATAGCAATCAGTGACTAATATTCAATAATCGTCATTGACTGATATTCTATAGCAATCAGTGAGAAATATTCGATAATCTACATTGAGTGATGTTCTATAGCAATTAGTGACTAATATTCGATAATCTACATTGACTGATATTTGATAGCAATCAGTGACTAATTTTCAATAATCGTCATTGACTGATATTCTATAGCAATCAGTGACTAATATTCGATAATCTTCATTGACTGATATTCTACTGCAATCAGTTACTAGTATTCGATAATCTTCATTGACTGATATTCAACAGCAGTCAGTGACTAAATATTCCATAATCTTCATTGACTGATATTCTATTCAAAATCAGTGACTAATATTCAGTAATCATCATTGACTAATATTCTTTAGCAATCAGTGACTAATATTCGATAACCTTCATTGCCTGATATTCTATAGCAATCAGTGACTAATATTCGATAATCTTCATTGACTGATATTCAACAGCAATCGGTGACTAAATATTCTATAATCTAATTGACTGATGTTCTACAGCAATCAGTGACTGATATTCAATAATTTTCATTGACTGATATTCTGCAGCAATCAGTGACTCATATTCGATAACCTTCATTGACTAATATTCGACAGCAATCAGTGACTAATATTCGATAACCTTCATTGTCTAATATTCAATAGCAATCAGTGACTAATATTCAGTAATCGTTATTGACTAATATTCTATAGCAATCAGTGACTAATATCCGGTCATCTTAATTGACTGATATTCTACAGCAATCAGTGACTAAATATTCCATACTCCTCATTGACTGATATTCTATTGAAATCAGTGACTAATATTCAGTAATCATCATTGACTAGTATTCTTTAGCAATCAGTGACTAATATTCCATAATCTACATTGTCTGATGTTCTATAGCAGTTAGTCACTAATATTCGATAATCTACATTGACTGATATTCTATAGCAATCAGTGACTAATATTCTATAATCTTCATTGACTGATATTTTATAGAAATCAATGATTAATATTTGATATTCATCATTGACTATACTCTACAGCAATCAGTGACTAATATTCGATAATCTTCATTGACTGATATTCAACAGCAATCGGTGACTAAATATTCCATAATCTTAATTGACTGATGTTCTACAGCAATCAGTGACTAATATTCCATAATTTTCATTGACTGATATTCTGCAGCGATCAGTGACTAATATTCGATAATCTTCATTGACTGATATTCTATAGCAATCAGTGACGAATATTCAACAATCTTCATTGACTAATATTCTGTAGCATTCAGTGACTAATACTCGATCATCTTTATTGACTGTTATTTTGTATCAATCAGTGACTAATATTTGATAATCTTCATTGACTGATATGCTATAGCAATCAGTGACTAATATTCGATAACCTTCATTTACTGATATTCTATAGCAATCAGTGACTCATATTCAATAATCTTCATTGACTGATATTCAACAGCAATCAGTGACTAATATTCAATCTTTTGTATTGACTGATATTCTATAGCAATCAATGTCTGATATTCGATAATCTTCATTGACTGATATTCGACAGCAATCAGTGACTAATATTCAGTAATTATCAATGACTATATTCTATAGCAATCAGTGAATAAATGTTCGATAACCTTCATTGACTGATATTCAACAGCAATCAGTGACTAATATTCAGTAATCATCATTGGCTATATTCAATAACAATCAATGACTAATATTGAATAATCTTCACTGACATATATTCTATAGCAATCAGTGACTAATAGTTGATAACCTTCATTGACTGATATTCTACAGCAATCAGTGACTAACATTTGCTCATAATCATTGACTGATATTCTATAGCAATCAGTGACTAATATTCGATAATCTTTATTGACTGCTATTCTATAGCAGTCAGTAACTAATATTCGATAATCATTTACTGATATTCTATAACATGCACCCACCATGAAAATTGTATAACTTCCAATGACTCATATCTTATAACACTCAGGCTATGATATTCCAAAATATCCACTGATATCGTTCTAGAATAATCACTGGCTGTGATTTTCTGTAATTCTCATGATTGTGACATTCCATCATTCTTATGCAAAGCGTCATTCAATAAAACTTACACTCTCTGCTATTCGATAAAATTCAATAACTGAGATATGCTAAAATGTCCTTTGATGCTGACGTTCAACAATACACACTGACTGTGATGGTACATAATTTTCACCCTGATATTCTACATTTATAACTGACTGTGATGTTTTGCAAAAATACCTCATAGCAATATTGTATAATACTCAATGACTGATACAGATATATGAACATAGAATCATAGAATCCCTGCGGTGCAGAAGGAGGCCATTCAGCCCATCGCGTCTGCACCGGCCCTTGGAAAGGGCACCCTATTTAAACCCAAGCATCCACCCTATGCCCGTAACCCTGTAACCCCACCAAATCTTTTGGACACGAAGGGTCAATTTAGCATGGCCAATCACCTAACCTGCACATCCTTGGAACCTGAAGCACCTGGAGGAAACCCATGCAGATACGGGGAGAAAGTGCAATGCTACACAGTTACGTGTTAAGAGCAGGAGTAGGCCCCTCGAATCTGCTCTGCTATTCAATAAGATCACAGCTGATCTGATTGTAATTGCAACCCCACATTCCTGCCTACCCACAACAGTTTCACACCCTTGCTCATCAAGAATCTATCTCGCTCTGCCTTAAAAAAAACTGATTCTCCAGCCTCATTGTGCTCTTGCTCAAGTGGTGAATAGGCCGGTGAATAGCACGAGAGGCCAAAACGAGATCCGCACCAGGCACCAGTTTGTGATGCAACCAGCCGCTCCCAAAGGCAAAATTGGGATCTCATTGTAGTGTGGCGAGAAACCAATTATCACCACTTAAGCCCCATTTCCATACGATTAATGAGAGAGACCCCCATATCCTACCCCCTCCTGTCAATCAGCGGCTTCCCGAGCAAGTGCTCACGCTGGAGCCGATTAGTACTCCTTTCTAAAAAAGGGAATATGGCAGAAGTGCTCAGTGGGGAGCCAAGGAGGTGAGTAGCCATCTTTGCTTACATGCGAAGATCCCGGGGTTGCTGGGCTTGTCACCCCAGTGCTCGGCGGGAGGTGGGGGATCCACCACAGGGGTGGGTCACCATGGCAGTGGGGGGTGAAGGGTGCCTGGAGAGATGGGCAAAGGGTCCAGGGATCGGTCCGGATTGTGGAAGGAAGTAACAGAGGCACCATAATGGATTTGCGAAAACGAGTTTAATGTGTTGTCCAAACCCCGTTCCTGATGGTGCATCCCACCCCCTCAATCTCCACTACTCTCCACCGGTGCCCTCAGTGATCCTCAATGTGCTTGGCCTTCCCAGCTCTACCACTATGCCTTGGTGTTTTCTCAGGATGCACACCAGAGGCGGAGGCAGCCATCTGCTTACCTCGACCCTTGTCCTTCGACGCACCAGGCGGGCATCATCTGGGGGCTTTGGGGACGAAGGGCCCTGGCTCACATCTGCGGCACGTGCATAGCCGTGCAGCCCTGTTCCGTGTGCTGACTGCGAGATGCGACCTTATCACAGGGCTGGAGGTTGGGGGAGCTGGTGCCCAAAATCCCCAGTCCATGGGACGGGTTCGACGTGGCATCCAGAAACCCCTCCTCCCAATCGGTGCCCTTAATGCCCTGGAGTCCACCTTGGGAAGGAGGGGCAGCTGGTCTGAGCCCTGGCTGCCCCTGCGTCAGGCTCTGCTTGTCTTGGCCGTTCCTTATAGTCTGCACCATGGTGTCGACGCTCTCGGCGATTATCCTCAGTGACTGGGATATGCTCTGCAGTGCCTAAGCCATGCCCATCTGCGACTGGGACAAGCTCCGCAATGCCTCGGCCATGCCCATCTGAGAGCGGGACATGTTCTGCAGAAACCTATCAAGATTGGCCTGGTACTGGGTGACACTCCCAGCGAGTCAGACATCCGGCCGAGGCCCTCAGCCATGGAGGTCACCGACTGCGCAACTCCTGGACATCTTCACTCATGATGCCAAAGACGTGCACCAGACTCTCCACTGCGTTCACCACCCTGACAGACTTCGCCTCTGTGCCACTCATTGCTGGCGCCATCTCCTGCTCTCATAGCCCCTGGGATCCTCCAAGCGACTATGGATCTGCTGGAGTGGCGCTGACACCTCCCTGTGAACACCCAGGTTGGTCCCTATCATCTCCATCAGCTCCAGGTACCTCTGTACCACAGGCTCAGCATCATGCTGGGACCCAGCTATGTCTTGGGTCCAGCAGACCTCCTACTGCTGTCTCACCTGGGGGTTCCTGCCTCCACCTTGTCATAATATACACCAGTATATCATGGTGCAGACACACACTGATGGACACACACAGGGACCAATCAACATGCACAAACACCGCAGCCAATCACCAGTTAGAATACACACACTATAAAGGCAGAGGGCACCACGGTTCCCGCTCATTCTGGGTGCTGCCTCTCAGTGTAACAAGAACTCATCCAGCCCAGCACAGACTCACACCACGTGCTGAGAGAATCAACTGGTTCGGACAAAGCTTAGGTCTCTAGTTTAAGTCAGTATCATTTAGACCCACAGTCATTGTGCGTTAGTTAGTTAGAAGTAGTTAATAAAATTGAGTTGAACCTTCATCAGTGTTGGAAGTGTCTGTTCATCTCTCAAGTCTACACTAGCCAACACTTAATGGTACCAGAAGTTGAGGGATGCTAACATTTCTGAGACCTACCTTTCAGTGATCTGCCTTCCACCAGTCTCGCGCCATCCTACAGAATGGACTCCGTTCGCCAGCCGCCGCCTCTCCGCTTTGCCGGGTATCTGGGCTCGAACTGGAAACTTTTCAAACAGCGCTTCCAGCTGTACCTTGAAG
Source organism: Scyliorhinus canicula (assembly GCF_902713615.1). Lineage (NCBI taxonomy): Eukaryota > Metazoa > Chordata > Chondrichthyes > Carcharhiniformes > Scyliorhinidae > Scyliorhinus > Scyliorhinus canicula. Next base: position 63,726,433 of record NC_052158.1, on the reverse strand, counting down.
CCAGGGATCTGGAAGCTGCCCCGGATGCACGGAAGATTGCTCTCTTCCTCTTCGCAGCCGGGGACCACGCTCTGCACGTTTTCAACTCGCTCACCTTCGATGAGGGGGAGGACAAATCGAAGTTCAAGACCCTAATTCTAAAGTTCGACAGCCACTGCACGGTTGAGAGCTTCGAGAGATATATATTTCAGCAGCGAATTCAGGGTAAGGACAAGCCGTTCCACTCCTTTATTACCCACCTCCGCATCCTTGCGCAGTCCTGCAATTACGGGTCCACCTCTGATTCCATGCTCCATGACCAGATTGTTTTTGGTGTTCAATCTGAGCCCCTGCACCAGCAGCTACTAAAAGTAAAGCAGCTCACTCTCTCTACGGCCATTGAGACCTGTGTACTTCATGAACATGCCTCCATGCGCCACTCCTGCATCCAAGCCGCTGAAACGGCGCGGCAAGCCCCTTACGAGGCAGAACGGGTCCAAACTATGAAATCTTTTCAGGTTCTGGATCTGAACGATGGCGACCATTTCGCACGCTTTTCGCGGAGTCCCTCGCTTACATGCAGCAAGCGTGCTAACGTCACGGACCGCTTCGCGCAGGTGCGTGCCACACTGGATCGCCCCGTGCATGCGCAGTGGCGTGACGAACGTCCCGATGCTCCGCCCACATAAAGCGACAATGTCCCGCGAAGTCCCGACGCTGCCTGCAGTGTGGCAAACGAGGCCACTACGCTACAATGTGCAGATCTTCCCTGCTTGCTGTTTTTAGGAGGTCCACCCAGCCCCACAGAGACGTCAGGGCTATCCAGCCTACCATCAATGGACCTACTCCAGACCTTGCTTCCGACTGTGCCTGCGATGACCCACAGGTCCTGTTCCAAATCGGCGTCGTTACCACGAACAGGATGTCCCCCAAGCGTGGCAATGAACCCATCCACGTCCACAGCGTCAGCCAGGAAGATGAGTGGTGTGCCACCCTTACGGTCAACCGGTCCTCTGTCAGGTTCCGCCTGGACACTGGCGCTTCTGCCAATCTCATCGCGTCGTCTGATTTCGTCTCTCATCGCTGGCGGCAATGCCATCGCCGCCAGTGGCTCCTGCCGCCTTGTGGTGACACATCGTGCTCACACAGCCATTCTCCCGTTTGAGATTGTTGCTGCCTCAAAGGCCTCCTTGCTTGGTGCGCAAGCATGCAAACCGCTCCACTTAGTGCAGAGAGTACACTTTCTCTCTTCAAGCGATGTGTCTGCATCCTCTGACACAGACTTCAGGGCGCAACTCGACTCCATCATCCAGCAATACCATGATGTCTTCGAAGGCATGGGCACGCTCCCGTACACGTACAAAATCTTACTTAAGCCCAACGCCACGCCTGTCGTTCACGCACCTCGCAGAGTCCCAGTGCCCCTCAGGGACCGCCTCAAGCAACAGCTCCAGGACCTCCAGGACCAAGGACTCATCTCGAGGGTCACGGAACCCACAGACTGGGTAAGGCCCATGGTCTGCGTCAAAAAACCGTTCAGCGAGCTGCGGATCTGTATTGATCCAAAAGATCTGAATCAGAATATCATGCGGGAGCACTACCTGATTCCAAAACGTGAGGAGACATGTCCGAGATGGCCCACGCCAAACTATTCTTAAAACTGGATGCCTCGAAGGGTTTCTGGCAGATCCAACTAGATGAGTCAAGCAGGAAGCTGTGTACGTTCAACACACCCTTTGGCAGGTTCTGCTACAACCGGATGCCATTCGGCATCATTTCTGCGTCCGAAGTTTTCCATCGGATCATGGAGCAGATGATGGAGGGGATCGATGGCGTCCAGGTATATGTCGACGACATTATTATCTGGTCAACCACCCCGCAGGAACACATTGCCCGCCTTAAGCGCGTTTTCAGGCGCATCCACGAACACGGCTTCCAGCTCAATAGGGCCAAATGCTCCTTCGGCCAGTCGAGTATCAAGTTTCTGGGGGATCACATCTCCCACCAGGGGGTGTGTCCGGACGAGGGCAAGATTGCAGCAATCACGTCCATGAAGACGCCCGAGAACAAGAAAGCGGTCCTCCGGTTCCTGGGTATGGTGAATTTCCTCAGGAAGTTCATCTCGAATCTTGCCTCACGCACCACGGCCCTTAGAGACCTGATTCACAAAACCACAGATTTCCGATGGCTCCCTGCTCACGAGTGTGAATGGCAGGAGCTGAAGGCCAAGCTTTCCACGGCCCCAGTGTTGGCCTTTTTCGACGCCACCAAAGAGACCAAAATCTCTACTGATGCCAGTCAGTCGGGGATTGGTGCCGTGCTCCTGCAATGAGACGAGGCCTCGTCATGGGCCCCCGTTGCGTATGCGTCACGGGCGATGACCCCCCACAGAGCAGCGCTATGCGCAAATTCAGAAAGAGTGTCTCGCCCTTCTCACTGGAGTCGTGAAGTTCCACGACTACGTCTATGGACTTCCACAGTTCACGGTCGAAACCGACCACCGCCCGCTTGTAAATATTTTCAAACAGGACTTGAATGACATGACGCCTCGCCTCCAGCGTATCCTACTCAAGCTGCGCAGCTACGACTTTGAACTGATCTATACCCCTGGCAAAGACCTTGCCGTTTGGCGATGCCCTCTCAAGGTCGATCACAACTCCGTGTGATCACGACGGCTTCATTTGCCAAATAGATGCTCAAGTTCAGCTTGCAGCCTCCCATTTGCCAGCTTCGGATGCACGACTGATGCAAAGTCACCGCGAGACAGCGGCTGATCCACTTCTGCAGCTGGTGATGCACCTAATGTCAGACGGGTGGCTCAAGGGCCAATGCCCGCAATTTTACAACGTTCGCGATGACCTGGCGGTTGTCGACAGGGTGCTCTTGAAATTGGCTCGCATCGTCATTCCACAAAGCATGCGCCAGCTAGTGTTGGAGCTACTCCATGAAGGCCATTTAGGAATCGCGAAATGCCACCGCAGGGCCAGAGAAGCCGTCTACTGCCCGGGCATCAATGATGACATCGCCAATGTGGTGCTCAACTGCTCTACCTGAGAGCGTTTTCAGCCCGCCCAACCATGGGAGACCCTGATGCCCCATGAGCTCGTCACATCGCCTTGGACCAAAGTGGGCATCGACTAGTTCCATACATTGGGCAGGGACTACGTCATCATCATTGACGACTTCTCCAGTTACCCGGAGGTCATCAGGCTGCATGATTTCACATCCTCGGCTGTGATCAGGGCTTGTAAGGAGACATTTGCCCGACATGGCATTCCGCTGATGGTCATGTCAGACAATGGCCCCTGTTTCGCGAGCCAGGAATGGGCCGGCTTCGTCCGACACTACAACTTCCAGCACGTTACGTCCAGTCCCCTATACCCCCAATCCAATGGGAAGCCGGAAAAGGGGGTCCACATCGTTCAGCAGCTCCTCAACAAGGCTGCCGACGCCGGCTCAGATTTCCATCTTGCTCTGCTGGCCTATCGCTCCGCCCCGCTCTCCACCGGCCTATCGCTCCGCCCCGCTCTCCACCGGCCTGTCACCTGCTCAGCTGCTAATGAACCCTCAGAACGACGGTGCCATCAATTCTCGCTCCCAACCTCGATTATGCACATGTTGAGCATGCACATGTCTCAACTGCAGCAGAATACATCCTATGACTCACGGGCTGCTGACCTTCCCAACATCCATCCACACAACAAGTTTTGCATCCACCTCCCGGATGATTGCTGGTCTGTACCTGCTGTCGTTCTAAGGCAGGTGGCCCCCCACTCCTTCCTGGTCCGCTTACCGGATGGATCCATTTGGCGCCGCAACAGGCGTGCTCTTCGCCTGGTTCCAGGGTCATCACGGGATCCTCCGATCAGCTATTCTACTGATCCCACCGTGGACTGTGTGGGTCACTCCACAAGGCTGGGGGTATAGGGGACTGGACGTAACGTGCTGGAAGTTGTAGGCTTCCGGTCACTCTGCCTACCCCTGACGGTGCTGCAGCCATCCCGGCTCCTGAGCCGCCAGCCATTGCCCCACCCTTGAGGCGGTCAACCAGAGTTCGTCGCCTGCCTCAGAGACTGAACTTATGAACTCTGTGCACATGTGGACTTCATGAAATGTTTTTTTTTTCTATATCCTTCATTGTTGCATTCGCTATCCAGTGATTTGTAAATAGATTTGTTGGTGGTTCCAGTTCACGGTAGTCATCTGCACCAGGCACCTTCCTCTGTAAATAGTCTTGTTCCCTGTATATAGCTTTGTACATATGTCTTTGCACCTCACACGTAGCTAGTTACATTCTCCACACACCCACACTATTTATTATCACATGCCTATATCAACATTTTTTATAAAGGGGGAGATGTCATAATATGCACCAGTATATCATGGTGCAGACACACACTGATGGACACACACAGGGACCAATCAACATGTACAAACATCACAGCCAGTTAGAATACACACACTATAAAGGCAGAGGGCACCACGGTTCCCGCTCATTCTGGGTGCTGCCTCTGAGTGTAACAGGGACTTATTCTGCCCAGCACAGACTTACAACATGTGCTAAGAGAATCAACTGGTTCGGACAAGGCTTAGGTCTCTAGTTTAAGTTAGCATCATTTAGACCCACCGACATTATGTGTTAGTTAGTTAGAAGTAGTTAATAAAATTGAGTTGAACCTTCATCAGTGTTGGAAGTGTCTGTTCATCTCTCAAGTCTACACTAGCCAACACTTCACACCTGATGAACATGTTCAGCATCGTAGTGCTCACCAGGTTGTCTCCCAGAAGCCTGTCCACTAATATGGCTCACCGAGGTGTGTGTATCTGCGCTGGTGGAGGGTGGAATGCTAGCTGTACCGTGACTATGGTTGCATCCTCGGAGCTCTCCTCCAAGGTGTTCACCTCAGAGTCAGGAGAGGGTGCCTCCCGGTGTTGTATTTTATATTTTCCCCGCGTCTTGACTGTGATAGAGAAATTCAAACAGCATTCATTAGGTAAGCAAAACTGAACTTTATTCACTAATTAGACTGACTGCTAGCAGTAAATGGCAGAAACTTGGAAAGTCGGAAGGCAGTCAATTACAAACTGCGGAGTCCATCCCAAGTCTGCGATAGTACAGAAAAGAAGGCGATTCTTATACATTATAGGATCAAGATAACATGAATACAACTCGGTTAGGAATTTGATCAAAAGTAAAACATAAGTAATAATCGTTACAATGGCGGCACCTTGCTGACCTCCAGGGGACTTGAGTTTCATATCATTATCCTGTCTTTGTTTTAAGAAAGGGATGAAGTTGTTTAGGAACAGGAAGAAATAGTTGTTCAGCTTGTTATGTATTAAGACTACTTCTAGCTCCAAGCCTTATCTAGACTCTCAGAGTCACCCGGTTCCCATGGACAGGCTGTCTCTGTGTATTCTGTGCCTTAGGTTATATGACATCAGTTTAAATTCACTTGTACTAAGAAAACTTGACTACTTTTCCCATCATGCCATTATTTGCTTCACACAATACCGCACCGGGATGGGGCAGTGCCATCGGCTGGAGGAATTGCGGGAGAGTGGACATATCGTCAGTGGGAGGGATGTGTCAGTCAGTAAGTAAATCACTGCTCGCATTTAACAGGTCCTCCGGATGGAGCCCAGTGGTTCCTCACCTCTGTGGCATCCTTCAGACTCTGCATGGCTGGCCAATCTGTCCTTGGCCACCACAGTCACATCCAGGCAATGCTCCTTGAAGGTAGAGAGGATCCTTAAGTCCGGCACCCATCTGCCAATCTGGGCCCTCTCCCAACGATAATGGGACAGCTTTACCTAAGGAGACACGGAGAGGATATTGTTATAACAGTGGATACCAATGGTGGGAGGGAGGTATGTGAAGGAGTGGATGAGGGGGGGGTATTGAGGGGGGTGGACGACAGGCTGGGGGTCGCATGGGAAATTGGGGGGTGGATGGCCCGTTGGGCGGGGTGGGGATCATTGGTATCGTGCTGCCCGATGTAGATGGTTAACCTTTTTCCGGCACTAAAGATCAGTCCTCCTGGTCACACTACCCGAGCTGACAGTTGCCACCACCTCATCCCAGGCAGCACTGGCTCCCTTGTGGCTGACTCTATGGGACCCTCGAGGGAACAGGATATCCCGCCTGGCCTCCACTGCATCTTGGAGCCACCCCAGGTCAGCAACTCTGAATCCTGGAGCAGGTCCCCTGGGCGCCAATGTGGCAAGCTGGCTGGGGTTGCCTGAGCAATTGCAGCTTAAGTGCTGCTCGACCTTGTTACCGGGTGGTGGCGAGCATGGTCCCAGCAAAACAGCTGGCGAGCCTTCATTTCCAACAAGAACCCTGTGATGCCTCATTAAGTAGACCAATTAATGTTGAATTGCATCGCGGCCTTGCTGGGCCAAGCGTTGGGAAACTCGTGGCAATTCCCGCTCATTACCACACTTAGAAATTTTTTCTGGAGAATTGCATCTAAAGTCTCTGCTTCCAGTCCCTTTTGAGGATGAGAGTTCCAAACACCCAAAACCCATTGAGGGAACAAAATCTCCACATTCTCTCCTAAATGGGTGGCCCCTAGTTCTTCATTCCACGACAAGAGGAAACATCCTCTCCACATCCACTCTGTCAAAGCTCCGCAGGTTCCTAAAGGTTTCAAACTGCCTCCTATTCTTTTAAAGTCCAATGGAAAAATGGCTAGCCTTTCCAAACATTGCTCATGACACAACTAGCTGAATGCAGCGCGAGATTAGTAAACATGTGCTGAGCTGAATCCGACAGATTTGCATCCACTCTGAAGAGAGGGAAACAGTAATGTACAGAGTACTCCAGGTATGATCCAATAATGCCATGGGTAATTGAAGAATGAACCACCTCCTTTAGTAATCAATTCCAATCAAAATAAATATATTGGGATAAATAAATAAATCCCAAAATATTTACTGAACATTTTGAAATGAGAGCGACATTCCATAGTTATCACAGTCGGTGATATGGCACACTTCTCACTCACTGTGATAACGCTCAAATCTCACTGACTGTGTATTCCACAAATCTCCCTGATTGTGACATTCAACAATACTCACTGACTGTGATATTTAGCTGTGAACTCAATGCTAAATTGCCCGTAGTGTCCTAAAAGTAATGTTAAGGGGGGGTTGTTGTGTTACGGGTATAGGGTGGATACATGGGTTTGAGTAGGGTGATCATTGCTCGGCAAAACATCGAGGGCCGAAGGGCCTGTTCTGTGCTGTACTGTTCTAAATTCTAAAATACTCCCTGACTATAATATTCAACAACACTCAACGACAGTGATATTCCACAATACTCACTGACTGTGATATTCTACAATACTCACGACTGTAATATTCTACAATACTCACTGACTGTGATATTCTACAATACCCACTGACAGTGATACTCCACAATACTCACTGACTGTGATATTCCACAATACTCACTGACTGTGATATTCCACAATACTCACTGACTGTGATATCCTACAACACTCACTGACTGTGATATTCTACAATACTCACTGACTGGAATATTCCACAACACTCACTGACTGTGATATTCTACAACACTCACTGACTGTAATAATCCACATTACACACTGACTGTGATACTCCACAATACTCACAGACTGTGATATTCCAGAATATTCATTGACTGTGATATTCCACAATACGCACTGACTGTGATATTCCACAATACTCACTGACTGTGATATTCCACATTACTCACTGACTGTGATATTCCACAATACTCACAGACTGTGATATTCCAGAATACTCACTGACTGTGATATTCCACAATACTCACAGACTGATATTCCAGAATACTCACTGACTGTGATATTCCACAATACTCACTGACTGTGATATTCTACAATACTCACTGACTGTGATATTCCACAACACTCACCGACTGTGATATTCCACAATCCTCACTGACTGTGATATTCCACAAAACTCATTGACTGTGATATTCCACAATACTCACTGACTGTAATATTCCCCAATACTCACTGACTGTGGTATTCTACAATACTCACTGACTGTGATATTCCACAATACTCATTGACTGTGATATTCCACAATAATCACTGATTGTGTAAATTCCAGGATACTCACTACTCACTGACTGTGTTATTCCACAATACTCACTGACTGTGATATTCCACAATACTCACTCACTGTAATATTCCCCAATACTCACTCACTGTGATATTCTACAATACTCACTGACTGTGAAATTCCACAATACTCACTGCCTGTGATAGTCTACAATGCTCACCAACTGTGATATTCCACATCCTAACTGACTGTAATATTCCCCAATACTCACTGACTGTGATATTATACAATACTCACTGACTGTGATATTCCACATTACTCACTGACTGTGATATTCCACAATACTCACAGACTGTGATATTCCAGAATACTCACTGACTGTGATATTCCACAATACTCACAGACTGTGATATTCCAGAATACTCACTGACTGTGATATTCCACAATACTCACTGACTGTGATATTCCACAATACTCACAGACTGTGATATTCCACAATACTCACAGACTGTGATATTCCAGAATACTCACTGACTGTGATATTCCACAATACTCACTGACTGTGATATTCTACAATACTCACTGACTGTGATATTCCACAACACTCACCGACTGTGATATTCCACAATACTCACTGACTGTGATATTCCACAATACTCAAGGACTGTGATATTCCACAATACTCACTGACTGTGATATTCCACAGCACTCACAGATTGTGTTATCCCAGAATACTCACAGACTGAAATTCCACAATACTCACTGACTGTGATATTCTACAATACCCACTGACTGTGATATTCCACTATACTCACGGACTGTGATATTCCACAATACTCACTCATTGTGATATTCCCCGATACTCACTGACTGTGATATTCTACAATACTCACTGACTGTGAAATTCCACAATACTCACTGTCTGTGACATTCCACAATACTCACTGACTGTAATATTCCCCCATACTCACTGACTGTGATATTCCACAATACTCACTGACTGAGATATTCCACAATACTCACTGACTGCAATATTCCCCAATACTCACTGACTCTGGTATTCTACAACACTCACTGACTGTAATATTCCACAATACTCACTGATTGTGTAAATTCCAGAATACTCACTGACTGTGATATTCTACAATACTCACTCACTGTGATAATCCATAATACTCACTGTCTGTGATATTTTTCAATACTCACTGACTGTGATATTCCACAATACTCACAGACTGTGATATTCCACAATACTCACTGACTGTAATATTCCCCAATACTCACTGACTGTGGTATTCTACAATACTCACTGACTGTGATATTCCACAATACTCACTGACTGTGATATTCCACAATACTCATTGACTGTGATATTCCACAATAATCACTGATTGTGTAAATTCCAGGATACTCACTACTCACTGACTGTGTTATTCCACAATACTCACTGACTGTGATATTCCACAATACTCACTCACTGTAATATTCCCCAATACTCACTCACTGTGATATTCTACAATACTCACTGACTGTGAAATTCCACAATACTCACTGCCTGTGATAGTCTACAATGCTCACCAACTGTGATATTCCACATCCTAACTGACTGTAATATTCCCCAATACTCACTGACTGTGATATTATACAATACTCACTGACTGTGATATTCCACATTACTCACTGACTGTGATATTCCACAATACTCACAGACTGTGATATTCCACAATACTCACTGACTGTGATATTCCACAATACTCACTGACTGTGATATTCTACAATACTCACTGACTGTGATATTCCACAACACTCACTGTCTGTGATATTCTACAACACTCACCGACTGTGATATTCCACAATACTCACTGACTGTGATATTCCACAGCACTCACAGATTGTGTTATCCCAGAATACTCACAGACTGAAATTCCACAATACTCACTGACTGTGATATTCTACAATACCCACTGACTGTGATATTCCACTATACTCACGGACTGTGATATTCCACAATACTCACTCATTGTGATATTCCCCGATACTCACTGACTGTGATATTCTACAATACTCACTGACTGTGAAATTCCACAATACTCACTGTCTGTGACATTCCACAATACTCACTGACTGTAATATTCCCCCATACTCACTGACTGTGATATTACACAATGCTCACTGACTGTGATATTCCACAATACTCACTGACTGTGATATTCCACAATACTCACTGACTGCAATATTCCCCAATGCTCACTGACTTTGGTATTCTACAACACTCACTGACTGTGATATTCCACAATACTCACTGACTGTGATATTCCACAATACTCACTGACTGTGATATTCCACAATACTCACTGATTGTGTAAATTCCAGAATACTCACTGACTGTGATATTCTACAAAACTCACTCACTGTGATAATCCACAATACTCACTGACTGTGATATTCCACAAAACTCATTGACTGTGATATTCCACAATACTCACTGACTGTAATATTCCCCAATACTCACTGACTGTGGTATTCTACAACACTCACTGACTGTGATATTCCACAATACTCACTGACTGTGATATTCCACAATACTCACTGACTGTGATATTCCACAATACGCACAGACTGTGATATTCCACAATCCTCACTGACTGTGATATTCCACAAAACTCATTGACTGTGATATTCCACAATACTCACTGACTGTAATATTCCCCAATACTCACTGACTGTGGTATTCTACAATACTCACTGACTGATATTCCACAATACCTACTGACTGTGATATTCCACAATACTCATTGACTGTGATATTCCACAATAATCACTGATTGTGTAAATTCCAGGATACTCACTACTCACTGACTGTGTTATTCCACAATACTCACTGACTGTGATATTCCACAATACTCACTCACTGTAATATTCCCCAATACTCACTCACTGTGATATTCGACAATACTCACTGACTGTGAAATTCCACAATACTCACTGTCTGTGACATTCCACAATACTCACTGACTGTAATATTCCCCCATACTCACTGACTGTGATATTCCACAATACTCACTGACTGAGATATTCCACAATACTCACTGACTGCAATATTCCCCAATACTCACTGACTCTGGTATTCTACAACACTCACTGACTGTAATATTCCACAATACTCACTGATTGTGTAAATTCCAGAATACTCACTGACTGTGATATTCTACAATACTCACTCACTGTGATAATCCACAATACTCACTGTCTGTGATATTTTTCAATACTCACTGACTGTGATATTCCACAATACTCACTGACTGTGATATTCCACAATACTCACTGACTGTAATATTCCCCAATACTCACTGACTGTGGTATTCTACAATACTCACTGACTGTGATATTCCACAATACTCACTGACTGTGATATTCCACAATACTCATTGACTGTGATATTCCACAATAATCACTGATTGTGTAAATTCCAGGATACTCACTACTCACTGACTGTGTTATTCCACAATACTCACTGACTGTGATATTCCACAATACTCACTCACTGTAATATTCCCCAATACTCACTCACTGTGATATTCTACAATACTCACTGACTGTGAAATTCCACAATACTCACTGCCTGTGATAGTCTACAATGCTCACCAACTGTGATATTCCACATCCTAACTGACTGTAATATTCCCCAATACTCACTGACTGTGATATTATACAATACTCACTGACTGTGATATTCCACATTACTCACTGACTGTGATATTCCACAATACTCACAGACTGTGATATTCCACAATACTCACTGACTGTGATATTCCACAATACTCACTGACTGTGATATTCTACAATACTCACTGACTGTGATATTCCACAACACTCACTGTCTGTGATATTCTACAACACTCACCGACTGTGATATTCCACAATACTCACTGACTGTGATATTCCACAGCACTCACAGATTGTGTTATCCCAGAATACTCACAGACTGAAATTCCACAATACTCACTGACTGTGATATTCTACAATACCCACTGACTGTGATATTCCACTATACTCACGGACTGTGATAATCCACAATACTCACTGACTGTGTTATTCCACAATACTCACTGACTGTGATATTCCACAATACTCACTCACTGTAATATTCCCCAATACTCACTCACTGTGATATTCGACAATACTCACTGACTGTGAAATTCCACAATACTCACTGTCTGTGACATTCCACAATACTCACTGACTGTAATATTCCCCCATACTCACTGACTGTGATATTCCACAATACTCACTGACTGAGATATTCCACAATACTCACTGACTGCAATATTCCCCAATACTCACTGACTCTGGTATTCTACAACACTCACTGACTGTAATATTCCACAATACTCACTGATTGTGTAAATTCCAGAATACTCACTGACTGTGATATTCTACAAAACTCACTCACTGTGATAATCCACAATACTCACTGTCTGTGATATTTTTCAATACTCACTGACTGTGATATTCCACAATACTCACTGACTGTGATATTCCACAATACTCACTGACTGTAATATTCCCCAATACTCACTGACTGTGGTATTCTACAATACTCACTGACTGTGATATTCCACAATACTCACTGACTGTGATATTCCACAATACTCATTGACTGTGATATTCCACAATAATCACTGATTGTGTAAATTCCAGGATACTCACTACTCACTGACTGTGTTATTCCACAATACTCACTGACTGTGATATTCCACAATACTCACTCACTGTAATATTCCCCAATACTCACTCACTGTGATATTCTACAATACTCACTGACTGTGAAATTCCACAATACTCACTGCCTGTGATAGTCTACAATGCTCACCAACTGTGATATTCCACATCCTAACTGACTGTAATATTCCCCAATACTCACTGACTGTGATATTATACAATACTCACTGACTGTGATATTCCACAGTACTCACTGACTGTGATATTCCACAATACTCACTGACTGTGATATTCCACAATACTCACTGACTGTGATATTCACAATACTCACTGACTGTGATATTCTACAATACTCACTGACTGTGATA